>NW_014575121.1:0-6975 GCF_000527765.1 Bipolaris victoriae FI3 | reverse complement strand
CTATAGGCCTTGTACGAAAGGATATTAAAAATCTACCTAATAAGCTATTATAGAGGTTAGGTTTATATAGTCGTTTTTTCTACTAGGCCAAATTATACTCTAGTTCGAATCCTGTTCGGATGTATATAGGAACGGGTGCTGAGCCGTTACATAAATTATACTTTCTTACTAGTTACTTTACTTAATAAGATTATTACTTGTTAGTCTATTTAATATAGATTAGTAGTTATTAAACCTTTGTTACCTTTTATTTAAGCACACTACTCTACTGCATTGCCAGACAAACTCTTACGGGGCTCCTCACACCATCTCACTCGCCCTAACCCGGATCGAGCTTAGAGAAGTATCAGCACCCAACACCGTGTAACAATAATAGATAGAACCTATAGCGGGTTAGAGTATAGGGCCTTCTATGGCCTATAGCCCTAGAGAAGCTATTATTTATCTTTTAGATTCTACAGTAATAGTAAGCTTTACTATAGTATACTTTACTTTAGTATAGGTTGCTAGAGCAGCGCCTATCTTAATGCGCTATCTAATAGTAAAGGCTCTTGGCCTATCTATATTACGCCTAATATCTATAATAGCCTAACCCTAGTCGCTTAGTGCTTCCCGCCGTGCACTTTAACTATACTACCCTAGTTCCTTACTAGGCTAATAACCATCTCCCGCCCTCTTACTATAGTATTATATCTTAATACGTAGAATACGACTATTATAACGATTAGTACTATTATTACCCTATAATCTATTACTATAACTATAATTAAGGTATAGAGTGTATTATGGATTAATAGTAATAATAAGAGTAGTAAGACTACTACTACTATGAGCCTTACGTTAAGCGTTGACTTCCTGCTAGTTACAATTACTAGGACTAGATTAGGATAGCCTCTCGTTACCTAGATATACTCGCCTAGGCTCTAGCCTACTATTAATTCTACTAACGATAACCCTTTTCCCCTGCCTTCTCCCTCTCCTATAGGTAAGCTACTATCTGTTACTACTATAAGGGGCCTACTACCGCTTAACTATAAGCTTAGGTAAAAGTGTAGAAGCCCTTATAAGCATAATTGCGGTAGTAGAGACGATGATAATAATAGTAGCGGCGGCGGCAGCAGTAGAGACTATTAAGAGCGTCTTTATATTAGCATCTGCGGCTGTATTAGCCCCTTGTGCAACACTCCTAATCTTAAATACGTTGGCCTGGTCTGTCCAGCCGGCAGCGGTAGTATAGGAGGTGGCGGCGGCGGCGGCGGCGGCGGTGATCCTACTGAGTGCGAGACTGAGGTCACGGTGTCGGCGTGCACGTATCTGGTGACGAGTTATAGCGCGTGGTATCTGGCTTCCTCGACAATTACCATAGAAGTAAGCCCTAATTCCATCTTCTCTAGTACCCTTATTCGGGGTTTAGAGACACAGTCACACTGACATGCTAACCCGGGACAGACTGACTGCGCGACCAAGACAGCTTGTAACGGAAAGGACACCTCGTTTACGACGACGCCTGGCGTTCCAGCGTGCACGCGCGATCCGGATGTCGCGAGTGCGATAAATGCTGACGCGGCAGCCGACAGGACGCAGATTAATGGACTTGATATCCCAAAGGACTACTGGCCGACAAACCCAGCGGGCTATGATGGATCCAAGTTTACCCTAACGCAGTTCGGGCTGTCAGAGACAATCACGGTTCAGAAGACCGTCACAATGACCGTCCAAACCACTACTACCAAGACAGTGGTGGTGCCCAAAGTTGCAAGTGCCAAGTGGGATTACAGGTACGTCCCCCTTCCTACCCACCTTTCCATCTCCCCCTTTCTCCATAATATACATCACTATGCTCTGTATTTCGATATAGATGTTGTGGCTGACCAGAACAGTTATGTTTTAAGCTTCCTCATGTTCAGAGTCTACAAGATCGACGGCTGGGCTGACGACGGCGGCGCCAGCCTGAAAAAAGAGGAAAAAAGCCGCAGTGCTTTGACAGGCTGGGATTTTGAGGAATCAAGAACAGACTAGGGAAGGTGGACCTACTTCCAGCTCCCCGTCTTCATAAAGGCCGGGTGCGCGGAGCGGGCCATCGTCTCGGCTGGCGGGCCTAAGTTGTCCTGTAAATACGTAGGCGACGGCGACTGGACTAAAGACAATCCTCGCTGGCGCGATATGACGCCCAATACTTTGCCGAGCAACAGCACGGACACGGGGGACATAACCGACTCGTATATACCTGTAGTTTGGAGCCCCGATGATATGGTGACGCTCACGCCGACTATCGATGTGCTTATGACGTCGACGTATACGACTGAGATCTACTTAGCTACGTATGTAGAGCCAGAGTCAAGTATAGAGACCAAATCCCTGACCACAGGGACCATGACATCAGGGCCTATAACAACAGCAACTACGACGACCGGAACCATAGCCCTAGCAACCACAGGCCTAGTCTCACCCGACGGCTCTTGTGGTGGACCGAACGGGTACGTGTGCGCTGGAAGTGGGTTTGGCCATTGCTGCTCTGCATACGGATACTGTGGTTCTACGAGCGATCACTGTGGTGCGGGTTGCTAGGGTGAGTTTGGGACTTGTTAAATGCTGGGATGGGCTGGGAAGGAAGAAGGGATTCTGTCTGAGACGGAATACTCCTTGACCGAGTAATGCGCCAACGCAACGATATGTCTTGATGATTCTCTTACTCTTTAGTTGTTCTCAACAGTTATTGTAACAAGGCTAGAGCAGATGTTTAACACTTCCAACGGATCTTCTAATACTTCGTCACGATCGAATGCGGAATTACGCTTTACATCAATAGATTCACGCACTTCTCTAGAGCATCTAGCTGACAAACTGCTCACTAAAACCTAGCATTATTATTAGTTTAAGATTCTAGAGGCTCCTGAATAAGCACACGTACATTTACTTAGCTCTACTTATTATGTAAAAACATTCTCGATCTATCCTATCATAGAAGACTCCTTCTCGCGCGCTGCCTTATATCCCTAACTAGATAATATAGAAATCTTCGTCTGAATAATCATTAGGGTCGACATTCCTCATTCCGGGTTAGAAATTTGGAAATTCTGTGAAGCTAACTCGCTCATACACACGCGCCTTTTCAAACTGTGTGACAACTGCCTTCAAGACCAGACATAATGTACATCTCGACTCTTTCTCCTAGTTAGTATCTTCATCTGTACGGTGCATTAAGCTAAATAACACATCAGTTTTTACTAATGGAAATAGGTAAAGCATTGCTGTTGAGGGTAATTGATTCGGACCGGGCTTAGCGATTGTATAATCTAGAGAAAAGTTCACGCCCAGTCGGTTAGTCTTGCCAAGTATTTGAGTGCCAACAATGTCTTTGAGACGATAAACCGACATGTTTTGAGCATCGGTTGTTAATTCCCAGGAACTCGTTGCGATTTTCCCTCTCAAATAGAGGTAACAGCCCTCTTTTACAGATCTATATATGTCTTCTGTGGCTAAGTTAATTTGCGCATCTAGGAGAGTGAATTGCGGATTTGGATTGAACAGGCAGATATATCGTACGGGATCCGATATCGAAGCCTATGACCAAGAAGGTGTAACGTAAGCTGTAGACTTGGACTTGCGCACTCTCTCTGTACCTATTGCTTTAGCTGTGGAGTTGTTGTCTTTCCTAAAGATCATAGTCGATCCCACAAACCATGACATATCTCTGGCGAGGTCTATCCGCCATAGTCTAGTAAGATACACCGGCAGGCTTTCGTGTTCACTATCTTCATTCGATTTGTATCTCATACCGTACAACGTAGATGCTAGACTAGATATAGTAATTAAGCGATCTGTGCTGTATGTAATTCTTAAAGCGCTGTATGTCGTAATGAAGTGGTCCCACCCGATCGCTGCAAGCTGTGTACGCTTGGCTATTAGTCCCTTATGTGATGTTGTTGTCCATCGTACATCCATTAACGGTTTTATCAGATCCGTAAAGGATTGTCTTGCTTGACCACACTCGCAAGTCGTTAACTGAGCATATTTAAAGACGACTTTAGAACCACAAAAGTGGAGTACTCGCGGTGATAGCCAACGCTCTTGTAAGACCTATGCACGGGTAAGAAGTGGAAAGCTTTTAAGGGAAGTTTCTAGATTATTCGAGTGGCCAAAATGAGCCTTTTCCTCCACTAAGTCGAGAGGGTAAGTAAGGAGACTGAAAACTCCACTTTCGGGATCCGTACTAGATGAGCTTACCATCCTAGGTCTTTCTACGATCTCGAAACTCTTCTCCGAATTGGCAGAGCTTATAGCTGCGATGCATACGGTGCAGTTGCGATAGTATGGCCCCATTCTCTGCGACTCGTAACTCCAGTCCTCTTTACTGTCTTACTATATGCAGAACGAATCAATCCAGAGTCTTCTTAAGCCAAGCTTCTTACAGACCTTTATTGCGTCAGAGAACACTAGTGTAAGATTGCTTTTGCGAATTTTCTTAGTGTATTCTGCTCTGGTTTCTTCTGTCAAAGTGCAGGGATGCGAACTACCCCAACAATGACTCAGGCACGCGTACTCCCCATGTTCGCCATTGGAAATGACTAGTTTCACGGGATCTGAATCGCTCAATCCGACGTCTAGATACCGTGATGGAAGCTGAGGCGAGGTCGGAGTTAAGCAACCTTCATGTTCTGTTTGACAGAGTTTGATCCAGCTCCGAATCGTTGACCATCTTAGACCTGGATCCAGCTAATAAAGATCATGCGTATTCCGTGGGATAGTTCAATAACGTTTTGGAGCACGGGCTTTTGCTACCCTTTTCTTATTTGCTCCTTCGTGGTCTCCAACTTGAAGCATTATTGCGCAATTTATATCGACGCATTTTGGTACGTTCTGCTTTCCATGTACTAGCCGATCGTACAAGATTCTTCTCGTGCTAGTTTTCATTCCATAAGCTCGAATTACAAGCGCCACTTCCCTCTTTGTAATAACTCCTAAACGCTCGCGGTTTCCCCAGCGATCGCGAGCTAGTACCCACGTTTCGTAGCGATCACAAGCAGGTGCGTACTCCTTAATAGCTTTGTCGACCAATTTGCAAAACGTACAATGGTGAGTCTTTGAAACTATTGGTCTGTTGAGATGTATACTCGAACCTGAGGAAGGGGTATAGAATGCGCCTGAATAGAATAAGTTACTACACCGAGGGCATTCTGAGCCGAATCTGCGTCTGCAACGCTATGTCAGATATGTTACCTAACAAGCTTGTGTGCCAAAACAGTCGATTCTGGCTAAACGAAAAGGTCACTTACTTAACTAGTTCGCCTCCTTCATTAGTCACCAATTCGGCTAAATCAAATGATCTCTGAATCCATTTGTCATCATCCACATTGAAGCTAGCAGTTAAGATCCCGTTGTTCAATCTTGTTTCGCGTGCATGTTCGGGTATTGGCCTCTCAGAGAAAAAGGTGAACATCTCATCATCGCCTGGTCCAATGATATCATGGAGTCTGATGGTCGATTCCTGATATGAACCACGTGAATTGAGGCAATTTGCGATGAGATACCATGCACGCTTTTGCTTGTAGTTGATTAGTTTGGGAACATCCGCGTTGGGTAGCCATCTCCTATCTGATGAATCCGCCAGGACTTCATAGTCCAGATCCTCGTTCTTCGTCACTCTGAGGGGCGAGAATGACCCATCTTTCAACCGTAGCACCCTGGACAATGCGATCGAGATTGGGTGACCGTCATTGTGAGTCGCACACAGAGTGGTGCCAATCATGTAAGCATTCTGAACACTGCTTGAGAAGTTTCGCTCATTTCTGTCGAAAGCACCATTTTTGACTCCGAGGTAATTCTTTAGGTCAATATACATGTCCTTGGCTTTTTCATTTGGTCCAAGATACTTGGCTGCGAGGAGTCGCTGATCTATAAGTCTGAGATTGTAGCATCCCTGCAGTCGAATATGATCACATCGGCGAAATTCGATCGAGACGTTCACTGGTGTAGGGTCCGTTGAAACATTAACGACCACCTCGAGCTGATCGTACCACCAGTCCCCTCCACTAGTCTTCAGCTCAGCGCATAGAATATTCTGTTCTAGAACGATGCTCCGAGCACTCAACGAAAAACGGTATCCACCAGGTTGGAAGCTTCCTTCGTGGTTGCCGATCTTGGTGTCTAAAGCTAAGACGTATGTGCTCAATCCTTCTAGCGGGATCTGATATTCAACATATAGTTGACATCGATCGACAAGTGCTAGCTTGACCATTGGGGTATAACGTATCGTCGAGGATGCTCGATACTAAAGAGTTGATGCTTGTTATTGGATATTGATGCTTGATGAATGCCTAAAAACCAGAGATAAGCGCAGAAAGAGAAATACCCCGCTTTATCAGAGTGCAAGGCGGTAGTAAGCGGCAGTACCTTGAAGTTGGCAGCCTGATTCCGGCAGAAAGGCTTCTCGACTCCATACATAACCGGGAAATAAGCGCTTACTAAACCCTAACCAATATAAGGCGACGAAAGAGGCCTAATTCGTGCTAAAATAGGTTTAGTGTTAGAGTTATATACTAGATTCTGCGATTTATTACCTCTAATTCGCGAAATCTAAAACCCTCTATTTATACTGAGGATATTAGGATTCACAATTGTTAGTAGATATTGACTTAAGGCCCGTGCTTAATGCCCTAAGTATTAGGTCTTAACATTAACTAGTCCTAATTATGCAAGCTCTAATGTATATAGGATATACATTATCCTGCGGATATTAGGAAAAATATAGGCCGTGCCTAACCAATATGAGGCGCGAATCGGGGTGCGATTCGTGCCATATTAGGCTTAGCGTTAGGGTTTCTATCCGTATCTGGCTATTTTGTNCCCCCCGATTCGCAGATTCCGACCCCCCCGATTCGCGCTCAAATAGGCTTAGCGTTAGGGCTAACTTAACCCCAAGTGCATCCCAGTATGGGCTGTATAGGGCTCCCAAGGTTGTCAAAGCATATAAGG
>NW_014575122.1:0-7051 GCF_000527765.1 Bipolaris victoriae FI3 | reverse complement strand
ACTTGATGAGGAGCGATCGTAGATAGAGAAGAGGCGTGCCAAGGTATTAAGTAAGGGCTTAGATTTAGACGATAAGCTATATAAAGATGTGGGCTAAAGAAGACATATGGGCTAGGGAGACCAAGACTGAGCATAGGAAGTGTAAAGCTAGACTAGCGTTCGTAGCCCTTTCGGCTTGGCCGCCGGGCGTAAATAAATTGTGTGTGTGTACGGAATAGACCGAAATAGACCGAAAGACTATGGAAGTAGTATGGCCTTAGCAAAGTCTAAGATTGCAATCTTTGTAGTAATAAGTGGGGCAGCATTCGATACGCATCGTAGACCGAAAGACTATCATAGAGTTTGAGTAAAGTCTAAGGGCGTAATCCTTGCAGTAGTGGGGTAGTATCGTATGTGCGGAACGGACCGAAAGACTAGGTACAGCAGAACGTTAATACACAGTAAAGTTCAAGGGCGCAATCCTTGCAGTAATATGTGGGGCCGTATTACATGCGTGGATTGAACCAAAAGACTACAGCAGTGGCTTAGCAAAGTGCAAGCGCTCAATACTTACCGCGATGTGCGCGGTAGTATTATAATTGCTACATTTGCCATTAGCTAGCATATCCAGCCTACGTAAGTCGAAGGTTTCGACCGGCTTACTGGCTCTGCATGTAAGAGTGCTAATTTTACAACGACAGAGGTACAACTACGGAAGAGGCATGTACAAAAAGCTAACGCTGAGCTGGGGTGTACACCAAGTCTAGCCTCGGATGTATCAGGTTAGGCTCCGCGCTGGCAGTTCTATGCTCGGCAGCTTTGACGATGGCGTGAGCTCACGATGGTTGTATAGTGCAAAACATTCATTTTGCAAGGATATCTCCGTCCGCGCTGTAGTGGTTAGGTACTTAGACTGTCGTTATCCTCGCTGTAGTAGCCGGATGCATACACTATCGGTATTCACGCTATAGTAGTTGGACACTTACATTCTTAGTATTCGCGCTGTAGTAGTCAGACACTTGCGCCGTCGGTGTCCGAGACCTTTTCGCGGCGTGTTGACATCAATGGCACCTAGTAGTTGATGTTTAGCTGTCTAAGGACATACTTCCCAATAAGGACAAGAGATACAAATATTGCATTATCAGCACTCAGCTATATAGTCGGACCATGATCCATTTCTTGTTTATATTCATTCAGACGCGAGATCCAGGTCTTATATTTTCTCTCCTACGCAGAAAAATCAAGTTCTTACTCACCTATCGAGAATTTCGACTCGTATTCGTTCAATTTGATAAGCAGTTATGGCTTTCACCAGTTCTAACAGCACGGATGGCCATCTGAACATCCGCCCTATGGTCCATGGATCGGACAAAAAGCTTAATGTTAGTTACTTAACTATGCTGGGGGAGGAGTCATATGTTTCGCGTGTTAACCATGAATTGACTTCTAGTTTGGAGCATACATTACTGGCCTCGATCTGAACAATGCTTCAGGTTAGTCTCGGCTCTCCATTTTTTCTCTAGTGTGTCGCCCTTTTTTACTAACAGAACTCACTGTACAGATGACGAAGTCGATCAACTACGTGAAGCTATTCTACGGCATAAGGTTGTTGTAGTCAAAGGCCAACAAGCCGAGACACCAGACAAGAATTGGGAAATCATCACAAAGCTGGATCCCATGCACCATATGATCACCCAAGAGGAATTTGGGCGACTTTTTCATCCCACCGGAGAGGGTTTGATTGTTCGTTATAATTTAAATCTCGTCGAAATCCTTGAGAAGTGATCGCTGACCCACAAGATATATATAGGCCATGTTGAAACTTGCCACCGTGCCTACCGCTCAAGATGGTCATATTCATTTGATGGGAAAGGGATACCAAGGAGACGATCATTATGGTCTGAAGAAATTGACTCTAGGTGAAGCCTTTGCCGGAAATTATTATTCCAAGCCACTCGCAAATGAGGACTTCCAAGCTGGCATAGCCCGATTCCAAAGCTGGCATATCGATGGCCCTCTGTACAAAGTACATCCACCCTACATCAGCTCGCTGCGATTCATACAGCTGCCTGTTGGCGAGCAGAAAGTTGAATGGGCTGATGGGTCTGGTTTAAGCTTGAAAACCAAGCCAGGTCGTACGGGGTTCTTTAGCACGTCCCAATTATACGAAATGTTGACAGATGAGGAGAGAGTCATGGTCGATAACAGCACTGTTGAATACATGTATTATCCTTACGAATGGATCCGTGGCTGTCGCGGAAATCCTAATGGACTGAGCGTTGCAGACGAAGGTCGCGAGAAACCGCTTGAGTTAATGGAGGAAATGGCTCGTGATGAGCAATGGACCAAGACAGTAAGTGACCGATTCGACATTCTTTACAAGATGAATTTCCGCTGACGAGGACTGCTCTGCTTCTGCGAACAGTATCCCATGGTTTGGTTCAATGAGCTTACAAAAGAGAAGTCTCTCCAGGTTCAACCGAACTGTGCTCGACGACTTCTCATCCGGCGCTCGGCCGACCAAAAGGATCCTGAGATTATCGAGGGGCCTGAGCGTGTACGTGAATTCATGGACAAGCTGCAGCAACGCATTGTGCGGCCTGAGTACATCTATGTGGGGCCAGAAGAAGAAGGTGACCATGTGTTCTGGTACAATTGGGGGTTGATGCATTCGAGAATTGATTATCCTGTAGCATACGGGCCTCGTATAGTACACCAGGGTTGGGTCCCTACACACAGAATACCGCGTGGGTCACCAGCGGTGGCACATTAGCTTTCATTAGATATTTGATAGTACCATGAACGAGTTATCATCCTGCGAACACTCGTACAGAACACCAAGTAGGAAGTGTTTTAATCAAAGGCAGGAAACAGAAGAGCCAATATAATACCGCTACATAACGCCAGCGTGCTTGGTCATTTGAAGCGGGTACATCCCTTTCCGATGGCCAGATTCAATGATACGAAATGCAACTATAGACATTTTGTCTATCTGAAGGCAGCTTTGTGTCTATGACATCTGGTCCAGCGAAGAAGTTACGATCCTCGATGTATTGATTGAATGGAAAGAATCTAGCAACACTTGTAACACAAAAGTAAGAGAATGTCGCTGCATTGAACACGTGGCTGGTGTCTACATTCTAAAAGAGTGTTTTCATATCTAAACCCAGAATACTTGAGCAACTCTTGTGGAGCTGAATCTACATCACTGCCTAATCAGCGACCGAAGAGAATGGCGGTAAGCGCTGATTATGTGAGACGAGTCGCTAGGGTTCCTAGCGTCATAACTCTATAGATCGCGACAGCTTCCAATAACTCTCCAACATGTCTTTCACCGTCATAGTATGGATGGTAGGCATGGCCTTGATGTGAGTGGGTTTAATATCCATCAAGCCGTCTATTATCCATGTCTCTAAGATAGCAATGTATTTATCAAAAGCCTCGGGGTCGAGTTCGTAACGCTGTGACGTTTGAGACGGCAATGCGGTGATCCTGCCTTGCCGGAGTTTGACTTCCTCCTCATACACTACCTTCAACTGCCTCCCCGTAATGATCTTCGTCAGGTTGACAAATTCGTTCAACGTTATTCTGTCCCCGGCAATGTGATACTCCTGTGGCCATGACCCTAATGGCAACTTCAAAAGACCTGTTACATATCTTGCTACGTCCCTAGTAGCAGTTAAAGTAACGACTGTGTTGCCATCGCCAGGTATTGCGATCATCTCATGCTGCATATCCACGATGAAACAAGCAGATCGCAGAGTCGTAGGCATATTGGGCATTCCAAAGTAGTCGAGAAAAATTCCGTTGCTAACGACCGTCCACTCGAGAGATTGTGCATCTGGAATGACCTGAAGCCTGTCGAGGCATTTGAAATAGTTCACTAGTGGCGGCATGACATCGATGGCACTAGAAAATGTTACTTCGCGCTACTCGCAAATATGAGTAAACAATAGTCACCGACCTTCTTGGATACGACAAGAACCAAGAACTTGGGATAAAGCGTTTGGTCACCTGGGATTGCAGACAAGCTTCGACGAGATTGCTTTGAGAATCGCCAGCGACATCACTAAGCGTGGATACGACTGCAGAAATATGATGTTTCTCGAGTATATCACGCATTCCTTGAATATTATCATAGTCAACAAAGACCTCTTGGCTGTGCGTGCTTGACTAGACAACTACAGTATTAATAAGATTGAAGCACATATTCGGAGCCCATGACTTACCCTGTGTGTCAGCACGATTACTTCAAAATGGTTTTGGAAAACGTCAACAAATGTGCGTCCTAGTCCGCCTGTGCCACCCGCAATTGCAACGACTTGTCGGTTGGTAGTCATGATGGGTGGTGCGTGAGCATGAGAGTTTGAGAACAGTCTCTGAGTGCAGTAGCGGGTATTTTAGGTCTAGCAATGAAGGGAGTGAAACTCGCTTGAAGCAACCCATGGCTCTCGGGGTGAGCGACCGGGCTACATCTATGGCATCCTCGACACATAGCCGGGCTACGCGACCACAACTATCCCGCGCCAATATACACCAGGGCAACCCAGCTAGACAGTCCTGGGCTTGTATGCCCGACATGTCACCCTGGTTCCGCTAGCAAGGATGGTGTGTGACCAGGAAGAGATACAGTAGCGGCCACTAGTTCTTACGTGTGCCATGCGAGCGCCACTGAGCGCCATTGCCGCATCTAGCGGAGACTTTTCACAGGAAGGAGGTGGGAAAGAGGCTAGATTCAGCTTGCGAATCGGAGCACGTACCTTCTCAGTACCGGACCGTGAAGAATGCAATAGATATCTCTTCCCACCTGTCGAAGAATTGCCTCCGCAGACACCAAATCGCCCAAGATGTTTTCTTTTGCTTCTCTCGAATCTCTTGATCCGCTACGCCATGCGCTCCCATTGACCTGCGCAGGATTGGTGATCATATTCACTTTCTATTTATCACAGCACCATAGCCCCAAACCCGCCCCCAACATTCCAATCCATAGTTACGACCGCGAGGAGTACTTCCGTAGAGGTTACGAACTAGTCCAGGAAGGCCAGAAGAAATACCCGAGCTGTTTCCAATTACGCACCGCCACAGGTTGGAAAATTCTTGTTCCCATCAGATTTGTTGAGGAATTGCGCAAGAACCCGTCCTTGAGTTTCGCAAGGGGCAACGATAAAGATGCTTTCATCGAGTATCCGGGCTTCGAAGCGATGGAGGCAGCTTGCCACGATGACTATTTCATGCAGGAGGTTGTCCGGGTGAAACTTACGCAAACTTTGAACTTACTCTACTCGAGTGTTATAGACGAATCTGCCGTAGCAATGATGGACGTTCTAGGAGAGGATAAAATCTGGCGTACTACACGCATCAAGGACGATGTCAGCCACATAGTAGCGCGAGTGACAAGTCGTGTATTTCTCGGATTTCCGCTCTGTCGCAACCAGAGATGGCTAGACATCGTCGTGAACCATACCGCGGCAGTATTTATGGCCGCGAAAAGGATGCGACAGACACCTCCAGCGCTACGTCCACTGATCCACTATTTTCTGCCTGAGACGAAACTTCTTCGTCAACATCTACATGCCGCACGTGCCCTTATCAGTCCCGAGCTTGCGAAACGTCGAGCTGCTGTTGAGGAGGCATTGCGACATGGCAAGATTCCAAAGGAATCGGCCGATGCGATTTCCTGGATGGTCGAGGTTGCGCAAGCTCAGGGCCGGAAGATTGACGTTGCTGTCCATGTGGTATCTTTGAGTATGACAGCGATACAGACTACTGGAGAAGTTTTAACGAACTGCATTCTGCAGCTCTGTGAAACGCCTTCAATCGTAGACGACTTGCGGGTCGAGATCATTTCTCTCCTGAAAGAAGGTGGCTGGACAAAGTATACGCTGTATAAGATGAGACTTCTTGATAGCTTTATTAGAGAAGTTATGAGGCACCATGACTTCCTCCGAGGTGAGCCGATCCGAGTTATACTTACCCATTTCCAAAAGCTAGAAACTAAACAACCAATGCAGTCACTTCGTGGAGAGGATGCACTGAAGATGTCGTGTTGTCGGACGGCACGGTCCTTCCCAAAGGTAGCTGTATCTACTTCGACGATAGCAAGGTCATGGACCTGGAGCACTACCCAGACCCGGAAAAGTTCGATCCAACGAGGTCGCTGAGGAAACGAGAGCAGCCTGGGCAGGAAGAGCGGTATGCACGCTGTTTCCATATAAATACTTAGCTGACCCGCGGAATAGCCATCAATTCGTGTCATTACAGACGGACCACTTGGCTTTTGGTTACGGCATACATGCGTGCCCTGGCCGGTTCTTCGCTAACATGGAGCTTAAGGTAGATACCTTATAATAACTACGTGGCTTTCTTTGCTTACCTAGGCTACAGGTTATGCTTTGCAATTTTCTACTCAAGTACGACGTTAGACTAGTGCCTGGGGAAAAACGACCAGCTGATATCCTATTCGAAGTGCAGAGGATGGTACCGCCTGATGTCCAAGTTCAGATCAAAGTAAGGGATGTAGAGCCTGAAGTTGACCTATATTCTCCTATGGATAGCACATAGATAGTATAGAGTATTATTACAACCCTGATCTAGAAGGCTACGCTACACATAAGATAAGCACTCTTAAACAGATACTGCGTGTGGTCAGTGCGTGCAACAGTTCAGTCAATGCAACATCCCAGTAAAATACATACCTACTAAAACATAAAGCTTTTAACTACCACTATAACGTTATTATCGCAAGATTTCTTAGTTGAGTACTAATATAATTATTGTGGCACGATACGTGATCGAGCTCAAAAGATTAGAGGGGCGACCCGCAATCGAGTAGATAGAAATAAGCTGAAGGTTGATCGTTGCAAAGGATNNATTNGAGAAGGTGCCTATCTACGTACGAAAGATAATCGTAATATATACTATACGCTNAGTCACGTGATGCTACACCACATTATATATTTAATATATAACTTATTTCACCACCAAGTGAGCAGCCCTAACCAATATGAGGCGCGAATCGGGGTGCGATTCGTGCCATATTAGGCTTAGCGTTAGGGTTTCTATCCGTATCTGG
>NW_014575123.1:0-6967 GCF_000527765.1 Bipolaris victoriae FI3 | reverse complement strand
AAGACTACTTATATTAGTATTAGTAGTAGTGTTACTTAGAGGTATATAGGAGTGCGTAGGACATTAAACGAGCCTTAATTTAAATAGACACCTATAGGCCTTATACGAAAGGATATTAAAAATCTATCTAATAAGCTATTATAGAGGTTAGATTTATATAGTCGTTTTTTCTACTAGGCTGAATTATACTCTAGTTCAGATCCTATTTAGATATATATAGAAACAGGTACTAAGCTATTATATATAGAGAGATTTACGTCTATACGTATCTTAATCGCTTTCGTAATTAGCTTCTAGTCTACTCTCTCTACTAATCTATTTAGTTTATAAGTATATAGAGATAGGTTTTTAATTATAATTCTCTTTTCTTCTACCTATTCTTAGTATCTTAATTTCTCTCTCTAGAGAAGTATTATAGTATTATTATCTTAGTAGATCTTAATTATCTTTATACTTTATTTCCTTTTAAAAGTTTAAATAAACTTCTTAATTACTCTTATTTTCTTATCTACTATCTTCAACTATATATATTATTATTATATAGCTTATCTAAGAAGTCTTTCTTTATTATTATTACCTATTCTTTTTATATTATTTCTATAGATATATTAAATAAATCCTATAATATATAGAAAAATAGTTATAGTAATCTCTTATAGACTTATCTTAAGATTATCTATAACGTATATATTCTTATATAATATTTATATTTAATTTTCTTTATACTAATAATCTAAATATCTTATATAGTATATACTAACACTTAGAGTACTTACTAGCTTAGATACTCTAATCTCTAATACTATAGTCCTATCTTATTAATACTTTAAATAAGATAAGCTAATCTTTTAAATATATTTACTATTAATAATATTAGAGAATAAGCGTTAATCTTACTATATTTAATAAAAGTAAGATTATAATATAGAATTAAAATAGTTATAACTATATTGTGTTTTAGTAATCTAAATCTTAATATACTATCTAGAGAGTAATACTATACTCTAGCTATATATAGATTTTCTTCTTATATAATATTAATATAAAACTAATTAATTACTTTTATATCTTTTAGTTAAAGATATTTTATCTTTAGGCCTTAATTACTATTAAAGAAGTTCTTAATTAAGCGATCTCCTATTCCTTTAATAATAAGCAACTTAGTTCTAGCGTCTACTTTCTTAAGTTTTTAGATTAGCTTAAAAATATCTAAAATAAGTATACTCTTGTAATTAATAATATATACAATATCTAGGTAGGCTTTAGAGGCGCTAGTCTAGTTCTATATAACCTATAGGCTATACTATTAAAGCTTAATATAGTAGTGTAGACACTATTACTATTACTATAATAGGCAGCTACTTAGGAGGCGCGAACGCTACGTAACGCGCGCGAAGTTAAGTCTTAAATTAGTCTTATCTAAGAGAGCGTAAGAAAACGCTATAGATCTTCTACTAATTTACTTATTAAGTAGATTATATAGTTAAGTAAGAGGGCTTAGTAAATAGTATATAAGATAACGCTTATAATAGAGAAAATTAGTACTCTTTAAGTAGCTCTAGATAAATTAAGTAAGCGTAAGAGCCGTAAGCGATAATATATCTAAATAGAAGAGACTCTTACTACTAGTAAGGTATAAGGCTTATTAGCTAAATAAGTAGATAGTAGTTATAGTAATAGTAAGAGTGCGTTAAAGAGAGTGCGAGGAGAGAGGCAGTATAGGCGTTATAAGGAGACTAAGTATAACGCGCGCACTTATATAGTAGAAATTAGTAGTACTAGTAATAGCGATAAATCTAAAGAGTAAATTAGCTTATTATAATTTTTAATATGCTATGTTAAATAGCTATAATAATGTTACGAAGTTAACGCGCTAGTGTAAAGTAGCTAACTCACTTAGGTGGCCGACTTACTTATAAACTACGTTATACTATATTATTAAGATATTATATATTATTATAAAAGAAGAATATTATAAGAGAGTATTGTATATACTAGAGTAGCCTACTTACTAGTAGAATATATTATATAGAAGTATATAACACTTTACTTATAATAATATCTAATACTAGTTAAAAGTATAACTATCTAGAACTAGCTAAGATAGCTAAGGTAGCTAAGTAGGTAAAAACGTTATATTAGTAATCGTAGTAGTAAGTATCTAGCTAGTAGTTATAGCCTAATATAGTAGACTCTGATAAACTATTAAATAATAAATAAAAGTAATAAGATATAGTTTTAAAAATTTAATATTTATATCTTTATATATAAAGATAAGTCTAATAGAGAAATAATTATAGTCTCTAGAGTATAAATATATAGAAATTTAATATATAGTTAAATAACTATCTAAGATAGTTATTATACTATGCTTATAAACAAAAATATAAATATTTTAAATAACTATTTAGTATATTCTTAGAATAGACTTAAGAGATATAAGCTATATAGTCTATTTTAACTCTTTTAACTACTATCTAGATAATAGATTAGTATGATAGTAGACTTTATTATAAAGCTTTTAAGTTTATTAGAACTAGAATTAACTTAACTTTATTAAATAATCTAAGTAATTATAGACTAATTAACTAAGATAGTAAGCCTTATACTTATAGAAAAGACTATTATAGTAGATAAGTAAACGTATGAAGTTACTAAGATACTAGTGTAAAAGTATAGAATACTTTAATAGTTTATTATAAATTATAATATACTATCTATATTTTAAAACTATAGTATATTTCTAGAAAGATTAGATATATAGATAAATCTTTTAATAAGCTTATATCTAGTAATGGATAGCTAGAATAAATAAATAACCTAGATATTAGAATAGTACTTATAGATGTATACTAATAAGTTATATAATAACTTAATAGAGTTTCTACTAAGAGTATAATTAGTATATAATAGTATAAAAACTATAAAAATAATTTATTTACTATGTTATATAAATTATAGATAGAGGATAGTTACTTATTAAGATAAAAAAAATATAAGAAATGTTATAGTAGAAGTAGATAATATAGTAGAGCTTATATAAGAATAAGATAAATAATTAAGTAATAATATAATCTAATAGAAATTTATAATATATAAAGAAGTAAATAAACTATAGATTAAGAGACTAATCTTTAAGAATAAAAATTAGGTTTTTCTAATATATTAAGACCTAAAAAATTAATAAATATATAGAGTTTTATATAAACTCTAAATTTTAAAACTTAATATTATAGAAGAGATAAAAGAAGTAAAACTATAAGTTAAAACTTCTATAAAGTATACAAATCTACTCTATTATTTATTATAAACTTCTAGAACTCGTATCTCTAAATACTAAGCTAGTAATAGATATAGAGCTTAGAAATAATTAGTTAAAAGTTAAAGAAGTTAAATATATATAGAAAATTAGTAATTACTAGAAGTACTTAGTTAAGTAGTAAGAATAGTCTAAGAGCTATAATTCTTTAAAATTTAAAGAAAATTTAATAAACTATAAGTTACTAGTATATAATTTTTACTAAAGATAACTAAAGAATTAAGAGTAAACTCTAGTAGACAATAATTAAGACCTATAGAAAAGAAAGAAAAAGAATAATTAAAATAAAGATTTAAGAGATTAGTATATTACTAACCTTCATTAGCTAATAATTTAAATAGTAATAGTTTTATAATAGAAAAGCCTATACCTCTTAAGGCTAAGTTTCTCTTAGTCTACTCTTTAGATAATTATATGTAATAAGAATTATTGAATTATTATAAGTAAATAACTACTTAAACGTATTTACTTCTAATAGCTTTAACTTTTATTAAGAAAACTACGCCTTAAGATAAGTAACTACTAGCTGTCTTTTGTTATAATTTTATAAACCTTCTTCTACTCTTTCTTCGAAATAAATAAACTTTACTTAGTACTTACTAAGATATAGTTAGTATAATAGCTAAAAGATATCTTTATAAAGTAGTAAACTTCTTCTCCTTATAGCGCTTCTACTAAAAATCTATTTTAAAACTCTTTTTTTTTTATTTACGTAGCGTAAGTATACTTCTTTTTAGTTAAAGTTAAAGTATAAGTAGTATAGAGCTTTTTAATCCTAGATATAATTAAGAAAGATAAAGTAAGTAAAAGATAATTATAATAGTCTTAAGCCTATAAACTTTATATATATATAGCGCTATAATTATCTATAAAGCTAGAATAGAAAAATAGAAAACTAACGTATTAAGATAATAACTCTAAAAAGAGATTAAAATTTCTAAGTAATAAAAGGAATTCTCTTCTTAAAAGATAATAAAATAGTAGAAGACCTATTAATATTCATCTTATAAGATAATAATAAATAAAGAGTGCTAATTATATATGATAGTATCTTACTAAGATAAAATATCTAACGTGCGGGATTAGTAAGCTAGATAGATTAGGAAGCTGGGCACTCTACTAAGCTTAACGCGACTCTCTGTGTAATTAAACTATAATAACGTAATAAAATAAAATAAAATTAAGAGGTATAATTCTTTAGATAGCTCTATATAAAGTCTAAGTATACCTTTAAATATAGTACTTTATATACGTTGGCGGCGCGCGCTAACGTCGCTTACTAGCCTAGCTCTAGCTAGCCTCTATAACTATCCTCTCTGCCTCTATAGTAAGCTACTAAGTCTACTATACCTAGAGTACTCTACTAAAAGTAATATATTAACGCTACTAACTCTACTTTTACTATTAACGCTTAACTTCTATACGTAGCTTCTTATTCTTCTCTATAAGTATTATTACTAATTATATTATAAGCTAAGCGCTTTTAGTAAGCTAGCGTATTATAACGCTTATTAGGCTCTCTAATTTGCGGCGTAGCCGCTCTTAGAGATAGCGTATCTACTACTAAAGCTCTACTACTATATATAGCGTCTCTATCTACGCAGCAGCATTACTATCTATAGTTATCTATAGTAGAGACAGTGTTTTAGCTATAGTAAGCGACGATAGTACGCGATCTAGATAAGAAGAGATAAGCTCTATTACTTAAAAGCCTACTTAGATATTCTACTATATAAAAACTATTAGCTAGATCTATATATAGGCTATAAGAAAGTTTATCTTATTAATATAGTAGACTCTATAGTAGATAAGCTTCTTAACTTCGCGTCCGTATATACGCTTAAGAGGAGAGTAGTAGCTTATATCTAGAGACTAGAGAAGATACAACGTATAAGGCGGTATATAGAGAGTAATAATCTTATTTTTAGCGTAGTACTAATTAAACTCTAGCGTAGCGTAGCTACTATAGCCGTCTAGAATAAGTAGCTAATAGACTCTAGCTGTATAAGTAGCTATATACTAATTAAAGTACTTTATCTACTCTATACTAAGCTAATTAGTTATCTAGCTATTATCTAATACTACGATAGTCTAGTCTTATAGAAGGTTATAGTACTAGCTACTCTAGTAGATCTTACTAGATAGTATTATAAATAGTAGAAGATACTAGCTAGACGCGTTAACGTACTTAATAGCTATTATCTACTTACGATTACCTAGCTATATAATAACTACTCTACTAACTCTATTAGAGCTAGTTACGACTTTTAACGTACTAGCGACGCCTATTATAAATTTAGTCTTATTAAAGTTATAGATATCTTAATCTAAAACGCCGTACGTCTAGCGCGTCTTCTCTACTAGCTTAAACTAGGCTATAATTACAATAGAATTCTTATAGAAGGTATACTAATTATATAATTATCTAGTCTATTTTATCTAAAGCTCTAGCTAGCTCTAGATAAAGCGCGATATCTATTTCTTACTAATAGGTACTAGAGGTAGATCTTAGCCGCGCGTAGTGAGTAGAGCGTCTACTATCTATTGTACGTCGATAATATAGAGCAGAAAACTACGTTAGTTAAAGTCTAGAATCTACTATATAAGAGACTATTATTTAATAGATAATAGCTTGCGGTTAATAGAGGCTGTTTCTAATCGTAGTTAGATACTATAGATATATATATATAGTGTAGATTATAGTATATTAAAAGCTTTTACGAAAGCATGAATAGATTATTTTAGATTATTATAATAAGACACGATAGTAAGACTTATTCTACCTTTACGAGAAGTCTATATAGAACGTTGTTATCGCGGTATAGTAGTAGTTATAGAGAGCGTCGCGTTAAGCTTAGTAGAGTGCTTAGCTTACTGATCTGCCTAGCTTACTAATCCCGCACGTTAGAGATACTAGATTCTTAAGAGATACTAGAATATTAAGAGATACTAAAGGTGTTAAAGATACTAGAGGCTTAGCTAGATATAATAACTCTAAGTAATAATAATATTATAATAGATAGATTTTATTATTTACTCTTATTATAGTTTACTTAAATTCTATTCTCTTACTATTTATTCTACTTAATAAGATTAGTACTTATTAGTCTATTTAATATAGATTAGTAGTTATTAAATCTTTATTACTTTCTATATTAGTAAACTACTCTAATATAATATTAGATAAGCTATTATAGTACTATTTATACTATCTTACTTACTTAAATCTAAAGTAAGTATAGAGAAGTAATAGCACTTAACTCTATATAATTATATTAGGACTAATATTCTTTAGAACCTTCTACTAAGATAGAAAGATAAAGAGAATAGAACTAGAAGTAATAAAGAAAAAAAATAGATAAGTTTTATTATCTACTCTAATTCTAGTTGACTTAAATTATACTTTTTTACTAGTTTCTTAACTATAAAAAACTAGTACTTATAAGTTAATTTTAATATAAATTATTAGTTTTAAAATCTTTTTTATTGTCACGGCGCTATCTGACATAGCAGCGGACCGGCAGCTTCTAGGTGCCCAGCGAGGCTGGAATCCCCCGGGTGGCCGTTAGGGCCATAGCGCCAGCGAGGTAGCTGGCGCGTATTCTTCTGATTGGCTGCCGGCAGATTCTGGGTGCGGGCCCGAGCACC
>NW_014575124.1:0-7098 GCF_000527765.1 Bipolaris victoriae FI3 | reverse complement strand
AAAAAAAAATTCAGTTCTTACTTTAAAATCAAATAAAAAATTAATTCATTTAGATAAGAATTTTATTGATTGATTAGTAGGGTTTACGGACGCTGAAGGTAATTTTAATATTAGTTTAAAAGGTTTACAGGGTAATAAGTATAATAGTTTAAATTTAACTTACCAAATTACTCTGCATATAAATGATTTGTATGTTTTAGAATATATTAGAAACAGATTAAATTGTGGAAGTATTTCTAAATCAGGTGATAAATGTAATTATTTTGTAAATGATCAAAAATCACTAATAAATGTTATAGTACCTATATTTAATTATAGAGAATTAAAGAGTTCTAAATTCTTTCAATATTTGAATTTTAAAAAAGCAGTTCATCTATTAATAGATAAAAACCATTTAACTCTTAAAGGTAAAATAGATATCTTACAATACTATCATGATATGAAACTTATAAATCAAAACTCTAAAGCTAGAGAAAATATGATTATAGATGAGTACTGATTAATAGGATTCACAGAAGGAGATGCGACTTTTAGTTCAAATAAATTAAAACCAAAAATAAAGTATGAAAATCATATAAAAGAATTACAATTATTTAAAAGTATTTTAAATTACTTAAAACATGGTAATTTATATACATCCGATAGAAAGTCAGCTGGTTCTGTTATATTAGAAATTAATAATATTAATATTTTAATGAACAGAATAATACCTATTTTTTCTAAAGGTATGTTGACTAAAAAATCTTTAGATTTTGAAGATTGATCTATCATAGTTAAAATTACTTATTATGGGTACCATACTTTAGATGAAGGTAAAGAATTAATTCATCTCATTAAAGCTAATATGAATAATTTTAGATTAAACCCTGATTTTCTTACAAACTATGATCAAAATAAAGCGTTAATTGAGCAAAAGCTAAATTATCTATTATCGTTGCCAAGCCCTTATGAAGTAAAAGAGGGAATTTTATTTTTAAGAGGTACTGATAAATTAGTGTCGAAATTTTTTAAAATAAAAGTAGAAAATACTAATGGTAAGATACAATATTTTACTAGTATATCAGAGTGTAGCTTAACTCTTAACATACCTAGTAAAATAATTAAAAATTGTTTATTATCAGGTCTTCAGCATAAAAATTACACAATTAAATTTGATACCATTATTGAATAGAGTTGACAGAAAACAGGAGAAATTGCATGAAACTTCTACTTCACCATTTATATGTGTTTATGTAGGACAATATGCAGCCAAGCATATATTAAATAAAATTAAAAGGAATATATGAAGGTTCAACGACTAGTAGGTGAGTACTTTATTTACAATAAGCCTACCACGAAACCCTGCAATCATTTATTGATTGATGACATAGTCTGAACCCTTTTGAAAAAAAAGGGAGGTAAGGGATAAGGAGCCCTTACGATAACAATAATTGTACATGTTATGATTGGTACAGCATTTTTAGCTGTTGGTTTATGACGTGTATTAGCATATCATTTAAATACAAAGTGTTTAATAAACCCCTTAAGACTACGTTTTAATACAAAACGTATAGGATTTAAACAAACATATCGTTTATATTCAACTAAAACTAGAACTTCTAACTTGCCTCTAAATAATGAAAAAAATTATTTAGATCCTTGGTTCGTAACTGGGTTTTCTGATGCTGAAGGTTGTTTTATGATTAGTATAAGAGAAAATCCTGCTAGTAAGTTAGGTTGATCGGTGGTGGTTTGTTTTCAAATTTCACTACATGTTAAAGATAGGGCAATACTAAATTCTATAGAAGCGTTTTTTGGAGGAATCGGATTAAATAAGCAAGGTAAAAATAAATGAACTTTGGTGGTTTTTTCTTTAAATGATCTTCAGAAAATCATTGAACACTTTGATAATTACCCCTTGATTACCCAAAAACACGGTGACTATTTATTATTTCGTGAAGCAGTTCTCTTGATACTTAGAAAAGAACATTTAACTTTGGCAGGTTTAGAAAAAATTGTAGCAATTAAAGCATCAATGAACCTAGGGTTGTCCAAAAAATTGGAACAGGCATTTCCTAATATAATCCCTAAAACTAGACCTCTTATCTGTACAACAGAAATACCAAACCCTTTCTGGGTAGCAGGTTTTACTTCGGGAGAAGGATGTTTTTTCTTTAATATTGGTAAAGATACCAAGAGTAAATTAGGATATAGAGTGAGGGTTGGATTTCAATTAACTCAACATGTTAGGGATAGGCAGATGCTTACTCTTTTAGAAAAATACTTTGGTTGTGGTAAGTATTACCTTTCCAAAGACCATCGGCATGGTGATTATTTAGTTTCTGACGTCTCTGCCCTTGCTAACTATATTATACCTTTTTTCTCACAATATAAAATAGTAGGTATAAAAGAAAAAGATTATCTTTGTTGAAGTAAAACTATTCATTTAATTATAGCCAAAAAACATTTGACTCCTGAAGGTTTAGACCAAATACGTAAAATTAGAGAAAATATGAATACAAAGAGGGTTTTAGTGGATTCAGATTCAGCTACCTTGGAAGTAGGCAAAAACATAATTCCAAATGTCGACACCACTAAAAGGGGGCGAGTTAAACCTATAATTGTACAAGAGGTTAAATCAGGTAAAACCTTTAATTTTAATAGTGTTAGAGAGGCATACCTTGGTTTACAAGATAAAGTACCTATGACTACTATTAATAGGTATTTAGATACCGGTAAACCAGTAAGGGGTTATATCTTTTTTAATCTAAACAAAAAAAGTTAATTTTTGTTTGTTCTATTTGCAGGTTCGTACAAGGGGTCTCGAAAAGGAAGAGTTCGTTAAATTCGGGTTATTATATTTGTAGGGCTGTGTGAGCAGACAGCTTGAAGGTGGTTTATCGCCAAACTCCGGGAACGCCCTAATAGCCTTGTTAACCAAACATTGGGTGAAAAGTCTCAATGCGGCTTGCAGTAATGTGTAAGGTAAGGTAATATTAACAAGGATATCTTGAAAAAGTAATGGGTAATCGCGGATCTAACATTGGGAAACCAGTAAAAGAGCAACGAGCATACGGTGATACTCTGAAATGAGTAAGATGTGCTCTAGTTGCCCTTGAAAAAGGGCGCCAACTTATAACAAGCTATGGTACTACGGTAACGTCGCTTTTGAGACTATCTTAAGTAAGGTCGAAGTATAAGATTGGCTTAATAAAATACGTCAGCTCAGCCTAATGCATTGTTTTTATAGGCAAAGGCTAAAGACATAAAACCGCTAACAAATAACCATCATCTAGGATTAGAAGCCGGAATACTTTACTGACATTTTGTTGATGTTGTATGATTATTCTTATTTGTATCTATATATTATTGAGGATCTTAATGTTTAACAGGTTTTTACAATAAACATGTTATGAAAACTGTTCGCTTGTGTTTAAAATACATTGGGCAAAACTATAACAAATTCCAATAGATAAATATTTTTTGCTGGAAGATTGCAAGATAGATTTATATTTATAGCAATCGGGCAGAAGATGAACTTAGGTCTGGTAAAGACTTATATCTTTCCCCGTATTGGGGGAGGAAAAATAAAAAGAGAATGATAGGGATTCACTCTATTAGGAGAGCATTCGGGTTTTCTTTTTAGTTTATAAAAAGAACAAGGTTAAGTGTTCAAATCACTTATTTCTCATTATTCTTTAAGTATATGTAATCATTCTAAAATATACTTTATATGCTATTTAATATTACAAAATAATAGCAATCTATTAAGAATGTACAATGTTTTTAATTAAACTTATAATTTTCATTGCTTTGCCCTAATTTATACCAATAATTCATAATAACATTCTATGTTAAACATATTCAAAAATAAAAAAAATAATTTTAATGATAAATCATTAAATACTAACTATATTATAGAAAAAAGTAATAAAATACAAAGTAATTCTGAAAGAGATGAATATAATAATATTATTTTTCACCATTCTTCTAGTAAAGAATGATTAAGTAGTGTATACTCTTACAATAAATCCTACTTAAAATCTTTAATAAGTAAAGATGCAGTATTAAATACATTACTTAGAAGTTATTGTAATATGTTACAAGATAAAATAAAAATTCTCTTTAAACGTAGACGTGATAACAAGATTCGTTATTCAGCAAATAAAATCTATGCAAGTAGAGCTGAGCTAAAACATACTAACACTAAACTTTTTATTACGTTGTATTTATACAATAAACAAAAATCATCTATTGAGTGATATTTATTAAAAATTCTTGTACTTGTAAAATATAGAAAATTAATAGTTGATGGAGATAAAATATTTTTGGATGGAGGTCTAATAGCCAACGGATCTAAAATATTTTCGGAATATCTTACACCTACAAGATTAGAAGATTTTAGACTATTTTTAGCTGAAAATCTGATGGTTGGTGGAAAAAAAATCTTTTTAGAGGATCGTTCAGAAAAATATTTTACACCTACAAGATTAAAAACTATTAGATGAGTTAATTTTTATAAAAATAAAATAAAAAGAGGATTTGTACCAAACCATAAAAACAGAATACCTTCCTTATTAAAGAATAACTTTTTCATATTTAGAAAATGAAATATGGCTTTCTTTAAAACAAATAACAACTTAATTAGATACTTCCTAGTAAATTTAAGAAGAAAATACCTTAAATTAAGTAATATACCTACTTATAACATTAGACTTTTAA
The DNA here is from genome assembly GCF_000527765.1 of Bipolaris victoriae FI3. NCBI lineage: Eukaryota > Fungi > Ascomycota > Dothideomycetes > Pleosporales > Pleosporaceae > Bipolaris > Bipolaris victoriae. The sequence continues at coordinate 2,397 of NW_014575124.1, read as the reverse complement.
AAAAATTAGTTAGATTACAAAAAATATTATTTAATTCATTAAAATTGCTTAATTTTAATAAATCTAAATTTAATAGCTTAAACCTAAACTTAAGAAATTTTGGTTTAATTAGTTTAATTGAAAAATTGTATAACAAAAAGGTAGAAATTAATTTAGTTGAATTAAGATCTATACATTTAAACAGTGACGTTTTTTCATCAGCAGTAGCTCTAAAATTAAGAGATAGGAAAAATAAAGCAGTAAGAGTTTTAAGAAAAGCTATCTTACAAATGGTAAGAATACCTGATTTACATACACTTATAACATTCGATGATAATATTGAAGCAATGAATAAAAACAATATTATAAACACTATAAAACAACAAGTAGTAAGTGGTGTAAGATTTGAAGCATCAGGTAGATTAACAAGACGTTTAACAGCTATGAGAGCAGTATTTAAGTATAGATATGCAGGTAGCTTAAAAAACATACGTTCCTCATTTAATAATAAATCATCTACTATGCTAAGAGGTTACGCTAAATCTAATGTACAGTATACCCTTATTAATTCTAAGACAAGAAATGGTACTTTTGGGTTAAAGGGTTGAGTTAGCAGTCATTAATTAATGCTAACTAGATTTTTCACATTTTATAGAACAATATATTTACTTAATATTGTGTATATCTTTATATACCTACAGCTATATTAGTTGTATTTTTATCTAGTCCCTGATGGGTAGAAAAAAGAACATGTTCTTTTTTTTTCAACCCTTTTTTTATTTTTTTCGACGTAATTTCGAGTCTTCGAATTTACTAAAAAAAGATAAGAGGACTAGTAGTAATTATAAAATATAAAAGTATAAAATTACTACTTCTATGCCGAAAAAAAGGATAGACCGCAACAGATGTCCATTATCTGTTGGAAGGCATATAATTTATTTCCATCATATAAAATTTAATATAGATATAATTTCCATGATATAATCTTTTATATACATATATTTACTTTCTTTTCTATTATACTTATAATATTTAGAAAAAATATTAGAAAAGTTACTTAAAAAAATATAAAAAAGCTATACTATAATAAATTATACGCATCCAAAAAATTTTTGTTGTAGTATTATATTTAAAATATTACACATTTAAATTTATAAAAATATATCTATTTATTAACATATATTTATTTAATTTACAAAAAAGGTATATTACAAGGCATTTTCATACTTTGTTAATCTTAATCCATCTCAGGATTTAGCTTATTAAATAACGCCCTCTTTCGATTTATTACATATCCCTTTGTTGGGGGCTATTGGAGTACACCTTACACTATTACACTATCCCCCATACGTATTCGAATTTTTTCAAGCAATTCAGGACTGTGTGTTTTATTTAAGAAATAAGGATTTTCCGTTCTTATTTTACTCATTAACTTTTTAGTTGCTTCCGTATGTTTAGAGCCTGCTCTAGGTTTACTAGTAATTGGATCTATATTATACTTATTTATGTAAAGATCTAAATACTTTTGTTCTAGTTCAATTCAATTTGCATAATGTTCAGCTTGTGAGTTATAAACTAGCTCTGAATTATTTACAGGTAATATATCTAAAATAAAGTAAAATTATTTAAGCCATGTTTTTTTAAAGCATTTTGCAAATAGATATTAGAGTTTCGATTTTTTTTTCCAGATGTTCTACCGTTCTTGTAGATAAATTAATAGAACTACCTACATATATTTTGCTAGTATTATTATACTTAAATGCGTATATACCACTTAAAGAGTTTAAATCCTTGTTTAATAGTTCTATTGTAGATTATTCGTGAAGATTTGTATAATTTCTCAAAGGAGTTGTATCTCCATTTTCCTCCTCAGTAGGTGGTGAACTTTTTGTTGTAAAAGTAGCTATACGTAGATAAAAATACATTAAAGTAAAGGTATATTAACAGGCATTATTTCAAAGCTGTATAATATACATGGGACTAGTATAATAAATGCAATTACTATTGGTAACAGAACAGTTCAACAGTAGGACATAAGTTGGTCGTAACGTATACGTGGGAATGAGGCTCTCGCTCAGATAAATACAAATACCATTATACAAGTTTTAAGACCTATTACCACACCACTTATAGTTGTTCCTATTACTGAATTGTAATTATCAAAGTCAATTACATTAAAATTAGTTTCATTTTCTGTTAAATACATATAACTATCTCCTGCAATAAATTGCAGTAAATAAAAGTAAGGATATAGATAATAGTTAAAGTCAAACAGATAACCACCTAAAAATAAAATACTATTTAAAATACAAATAAGAATTATACTAGCATATTCAGCTAAAAAGAAGAATACAAAAATAACAGCGGAATGCTCTGTCATAAACCCACTAACTAGTTCTGATTCCAATAAAAAAAAAA
>NW_014575125.1:0-7127 GCF_000527765.1 Bipolaris victoriae FI3 | reverse complement strand
TGAAACAGTCAAAACTACTAGACGGCAGCAAAGAAAAACCACTATAACTAGACAGATTGCTTCTAGTAGTGCTACTTTTGATTCTATGTGTAGCAAGTGGCGAATTTAATCATTGTTGCTATGATATTTGGCTTCAAAGTTTGGTGACGCTGTTTTGATTGGGGTGGCCACTACTGGGTGTGGCCATTACTAGGTGTCCGAGCTTAGTCCGCCACGCACCTTCCTAATGTGTGTTAGAACCCCACTAAAAGAAGCGTGCGGCGTCACCGGAGCCGCGGACTGAAACGTTACCCTTCGGCATCCAATGCTACCCACCCAGTGAGCACATCAAATGACTGAAGCATTGGAAGGATTGTGGTACAGTGTCTAGCGTCGCGTCCTCCAGACTGTTTATTGGTCTTCACCCTTCCACGTAGCGCAATGATTCTAAATAGCCCCACATTCCGTGCATAGCTTAGCGCGAGCAGTCAGCTGCAAGTCAGTCAACGTGATTGGTCAATCTTCAGTCTTATGACGACGAAACTCTTAGAATGCTGCTTGTAGGGGTGAGTCCGCAATCGCTAATCACTGTACCTAGTGATCAGTACGTCTTAGCACTATTGGGCATCTGAGCAGCGTGTGTTACGCATTATAAGTAGTTCCTAGTTATATCTAGTTAGTTATATGTGTGAGCTGGAAAGCCTAGAGAAACTGAGATTATATTGAGTGGACTGATCCAAAACCCGCTGATCTATCAAGGTCAGTAGAAGGATCGAAATATACACTACTGCTATCACATGATCGTACCTGATCTGGATTAGATCTCAGGCTTGATTACCTAAGATTGGACCAGACCAGATCAGTGATCAGTACGTATCTGCTGCGACGAAATTCATGTAGTTACACCCACTACTTATTTAGTTAATTACAACTTTGTTTACTTCCGCGTTCAATTTTCCAAAGGTCCAAAGTGCAAGACCATCTCGTCTCAGGGTGCATCCCAAGGTGCAGGTGAGGTAGCGTCTAACGCTCAGGCCATCTGCGGAACGCGAGCGCAACACGCTAAGATTCCACACGTAGTCACGAGGTTAGCTAAACCTTTACAAGAACAATTCCACAACGCGTAAGACGCGTCCCTGCCCCGCGTCATAGTTTGCACCTCTCACTTTCACACCTTGCATTTTGCACTTTTACACCTCGCACCTTCGTATCGTCGCTGCTGCTTACATTGCACTTTACACATTTCCCTTACTCCTGATCGAATACTTAATGTTCAGTCCATCCTTCGAGTTTTGGTTCGCACGTCAGCCTTCTGAATACTCTCTGGTGCCTTCCGCATCTATGTCTTGGACTATGTCTGTCCACGGTTTTGATTGCAATTACTCCGGTGACGACTTTCTGTGTTCAACACCTCTCGTTGGGAACCAAACCGAACAGGAGTCTCTGTAAGCGCTCTTACCCGACCTCATGTGCTAATAGGCTAGACCCGGGGCTCGTGTCGAAGACGACGACGAAGACAACGCTTAATGCTCCCCCCATGGGTCCGCCGATATTGGAGGCAGGTCGTAACCTGTAAAGTCCCGCCTAGAAGAACAGATTGCAATACACCATCGCTAAGAACGGGACAAATGGCCAGCGCGAAGTCAGGGAAGAGGGAATATAAGTCAATACATGGACAGGGATAACGTTCTTCTAGGCTGTGTTTCTATCACGTCTTGCGCATATTGGCCTCTGCTAGTGCAGAATCTCCATTTGTCCGCTGCACCCATATTAATTGGGTGACAGTCTCAGATTCCCCCCTGCTAGACTATTGAGTCTGCGAGACTCTATTTGTTCGTGCGTATTTGCTAGTCGATTGACTTCTGATCTTTGTTGTAGAAACACGTTTCAACATAGCAGTGAAGAACAGGCATTTGATGCTTTTTACGGATCATGTTTGACATCCACAACCGGATCTTATGGAAGTCACGCGTTCCTAGACAGCGTCGATACTCAAGGGCTTGAGGGGCCTTTCCTACACCAACATCTGCCCCTCGATGACCCATTCCGTGCTGCACCATACGGATCCGCGCATAACGCCAACGCCTATTTGGATGGGTTACTTCCCGATGAAAGCATGGATGGCATAAGTTTCGGGGATCCTTCAGGACCGAGCAAGTTGTATGTACAGCATGCTGCAATCTGTTCAGACCCTAACCCTAGTAACAGAACAGACATGGTATTTGGGAGTCTCTTTGACGGGGCAGACGGGCTCGTGAAGTTTCCTTCGTCTGATGGAAATAACGGAGAAAGACGCTACGCTGCCGGCCGTTTTGCGAAACAGGGAGTGAAAGCTTCGAAAAACGCAAAGGGCAGATATGAGTGCAGGGCATGTCCAGCAAATTCTGGGCGGATACGCGACTACGCATCAACGTCGAGCCGAAGAAACCACGAAAGAGAATCCCACGAGCAGCCCAGAGGAGGCAAGGCAAAATTGAAGAAGGTCAACGTTAAGATGGAACATGCTGGCCAGAAGCGGAAGGAAGAGAAGAAAAGGAAGTTGATTCAAGAAATAGCTGAGAAGCTAGAGGAGCTGCGAAATTGCTGAAAGGGGATAATGGAAGCATGTACAGATCATCAGCCTACTCAGGTATTCGGTTCTGGAATGCCCCTATTCCAAAGCTAAACTCTGTTAAGCTTAGCGTTAGGGCTCTGCAGAGTTCTAGGAGCGTTGAATAACAGCTGGAATCTTGTTGAAACTTGTGCAACTTCTGTCAGTGATGTAAGAAACTCATACACATCAAACAAGCTGCTTCTTGTGCTGTGATATAGATGGCAGGTTGGTGTTCGTAGGTGTGGCCCATGCCGACTCAGGGTTACGCCTACGGTTGCGCTAAGGGCTTAACCTCAAGTTAACCCTAACCAGTGAGGCGACGAAAGAGGCTTAACCAATATGAGGCGGCGAAAGAGGCCAGGATTAAGGTTCCGTTGTGAAGATGTTTAGGGCTTTGCCAAGTCCTCTCGTTGGGCCTTGGTCCAATTACATTGCAGTTCTACTGGTATGCCACGGGCAGTCGGGGCACCGACAAACCTGAGGTAATCTGTTTACAGTTAGATCATGGCCTTTACCCTCTTCGATTAGACGGAGATCGGAATACGGAGGTATATTGTTGCGGTGCATGGCCATGTTAGGTTCTGACGTAATTGTATTGGTTGATGCAATGGATCGTGCATTAGGTCGTTGTCGCGGATACGCACATGAAATTCACGCACATATGCCAGCGTGGGTATTGCGCACCTACGAAGTGGAAATCACAAGAGCTAGTTGTTTGTGGTGGACACAAATAGGGTGTATTTTGCCGTCTTTTGTGTTGTGAAATGAAGGGTGAGGAGTCATCTTGCCCCTAGTTAGGGCAGTTTTTTTTGTTAACCTGCGTGTAGCGGTAATGGGTACAGTCTCAGATATATTGGCCTTGCGAAGCAGGCGATTTGTTTATTCAGCGACGCGTCGTGGGAAACACCTTACCGAAACGGAGTTCGAGGATCAACTGAAGGTTGCGATAGCGCGCACAAAGCACAACATGCAACTGGAGGGCGCGCTTGGATGGATTGGCAAAGCGACAAAAGGAGGGAGGGTTAGTGGGGACAAGACCACAGTACGGGGTAGCGTCCCGGAGAGGTTCTCTGAATTCACTGTGTTTTTTCATTTGCCGCACGAGGTGTCTCCCGGACGTATGCGCGACTGGATGGAAATTCAGCAATCGGGGTGGGTTGTTCAAGAATATGATCGCGAACAGAGTGAAAGCGCGGAGGAGTTTTTTGTATTTCCCTTTGTGGAGTGGGATGCTCCCCGCCTGGGGCGCAAGTTTATAGGGCCAGGTTTGCTGATTAATTCTGGTACGGAATTAATGCAAACTGAGCGGAACGACATATCTGAAGCAGAGTCTGTTTGTTGCACCGAGGGCGGAGACGGTAACGAGGCTGAGCGAAGCGAGTGCAGGAATGATGCCCATTTTCCGTGTCACCCGAAAACCAGCACGAAGCGTGGCAGGAGTCGCTGCAGTCAGAAGATACAATCCATGTCAGGGTACCTGCCGTAAGCGGGGAACGATCTTGAAAATCACGACATGCAATGCCAAGCTATGGACGTGATGCGGTTCCTCCAATTTGCACCTGGAAGTGCATGTTTGTTTATTTGTTTATTAACTCCTACTCGGTTTCAGCCGCGTGCTGCGCAGCTATGCCCGGAGTACCAGGCGTGGCAGACAGCAGACGCAGTGCGGACGTTGATCCGCGCCGCCCCACTTCATCCCTCGAAAGAAACCATCTGTCCCCAAGAACCTGCCATCTTCCATCAACCACCATCTATACGCTTTGGCTGGCCTTCTAGATAGCGGTTCTAATAATTGTATGCTGTATTTTTAGGTCCGTAGAGGCGCGCTGCCTCGTTTGTCGCGTCCACTGTACCTGCAGTCTCCCCCCAGCGCTCGACGTCATTTGCTCATCTCTGATCCCTACTTGCCCAAGGATCTGCGTCTGTTCCATGTACTCGATAGCTTTGGTGGCTAGCTGCGGCGTGCTCAGGATAGTCCTGAGACTGTTCTGTCTGGACAGGTTGGTGAAAATGCGGTTCCGTAGGTCCTTATACTTGCTGCAGCAGGGGCTGGTAACGGTCGGGACGTGTCGACTGAAGAGGAAGTCGTTGAGGCCTATCTTCTCGGTTCGCAGCTGCACCAGCAGTGCGCTTTCCATTTTGCTGGGCTGTTCATGTCTACAAGAGCAAGAGATCAGCTTTGTCTATAAGTCAGCGTGAGATTGCCTGCAGCGCAAAGAGCACGACAGCGATGCATTGCTAGAGGCTTTCGACTAGAGTTACAAAGTAAACTACCTGTGCTGCCCGTAAAGGGTCACTCGGTGCTTTCGTTAAGCTCTTAAGTTTTTGGCGAAGTTTTTCCTACATTGGTTTCTGCAGAAGCTTTCTACTCAGCCCGTTTCGCTCGTCCGGCTTCGATATCGTAGGTCACTACTTTTCCGTCCCAGAGCATTTTCAACTTCATCCTTTGTCAAAGTTCAGGTACTCTGTTCGTGTTTGATAGAGACTGGAGCGGATTTGTCAGTAAGGGCCCGGCCATGTTTCGTTAATTGCCGACTAACAACATTGTCTTTTAGCATGTGACCCTGGTGACGGTCAGGTTGATTACGTAATTACAGGAAAAAGGCGAGAGCGGCCGTCGCCCGGCCAACCACAAACGCAATGCAATGCGACACTCGGCGCCAAATCACAAAGAACAACACTTCACATGTCTACCACGCCGCCAGACTCCACACTTCACACATGAATGCTGCTATGTCTTCTACACAATCGAAGCTCAGTTCGACCATCTCCCTCTGGCTTGATGACATATCTGCATTTCCGCGCCCCAGGTACCTATTCCCATTGTCTATCCAAATGCTTATCGCTGACGTAGAGATAGCACCGCTGCCCTGAACGCCATTCCCTACAACTACGATACGATCAAGACGTGGCCGACGAAACGATCGCACTCGATAGACATGGATTCAGGAATTAGCATTGGCGACGATGCTGCTGCCCAAGAAACGCCTCGTCCCCGAAAACGCCGTCGCAGCTTTGACACTCACCGGTTTTCGCCGCCTGCGTCTCCTACCAAAAGCGAGTCAACCGCCTCCATTTCATCGCACAGAAGCGGAAGGCTCAGCCCTGTCAAGCAAATTCAGGCCCTCGAGGATTTCGACCGCCCGGTCGTCTTCTGCGATTTTGATAGCCTCGAGATGGCTGGCGAGCAGGCGCGTCAGGATGTCACTGCAATGCACACAGCAGCCCAAAGGCTTGCTGATGGATTTGAGATACTTAGCTACGACAGCGAAGACGCGTTCAATGCTGCAATTGCCGAGCTTCCTGAGTTAGACCGGACGAGGCTACAGTATCCAATGGCCAAACATCCTCGCCGTGCTGAGTATGGAGCAACGCCTGCAATCAGCAAGATTTCTAGCATCGTCTGCGCCGCATGGGAATTGAACTCTGGTGCAGGAGGAGCTGAGGATGAGTGGAACACGGAGGTCCAGTATCCGCTACTCAAGGTTGCGCTTGAGACAAGCCGGCATTCGAAGGCGCTCTCCGTCCGTTCCGTGTGAGTTTGGTCTTGCTCTTTTGTCCTAACGTTCAGCCATGTGGGCTAATATCGTGAAGAAAAACTGCTCGTATCGACCCTCCGGCGCTCTGTAACCACAACCTCCCTGGCCGGATCATTGACTATGTTGTCTGCCTCCAACCTGACTCAATCATTTCAAGCGCCTATCGGTCCCTCCGGCCCTTGGCTTCGAATACGGTCAAATCCTGGAACCACGTCACCCGTCTACAGAACCTACCCATCGCCATCAACATCGAGACCAAGGGCCCCATGAAGTCGTGGACAGACGGCAAACCACAAATCGGGATCTGGACCGACGCGTGGCTGCGGCGATGTGAGCTACTCTGGGAGGACGGCCGGGCTGCGCCCGCAGCTATGCACAAGGACTGGCCAGCGATACCAGTGCTCATCTCACAAGGTCATGATTGGCACTTGCTAGTTGTCACGAAAACTAGCGAAAAATTGGTCTTTAGGGAACAGATAATGATTGGAAGTACACGGAACTGCTTTGATGCCCTTAAGGTCGTGGCTGTTTTACATTGGCTCATGAACTGGGCTGAGACTGTCTGGCGGCCGTGGTTTCTGTCGTTGATTGCTGAAGATGATGAATGACTAGCATGAACAACAGGGCAAGAGTCACAGTTGTCTTTATTAGCGGCCCAAGCGAACTTTGAAGCTCGTGTCGCTATGTTTCATAGTCTTGGGTCGAAATCGCACGTTGAGTTTCCGCTTGAAAGTTGGACCATTTCCCTTGCCCTATTTTTCGAAGGCCTGCTGGGCGATGCTTACATAAGGAAGGATGATTAACGTCAAGGATCAGTAAGTGGGCCGGATCAGTTAATGGGCCACCTCACCAAACCCGGCGCGACGTTCTGCGCAATTGATCCACAACAACGCAATAAAATTAGACAAGACTTAAAGAATATAATTTGTTATCTAGCTCTACACTGAGTTCTTGTGTGGCCTTGAACGTGGCACTTCGTGCACGTTGGCGGCGCGCGCTGACGTCGCTGACTGCCC
>NW_014575126.1:0-7124 GCF_000527765.1 Bipolaris victoriae FI3 | reverse complement strand
CCCCCCCCCCGCAACGATCCTAGATCTAGGACCCTGTTTCTGTCGATCGCCCTTGAATGTGCGACTGTTGTACAGAGAGAATGCCGACACAAGAGAGTTTCCAAGCAAGTGATCGGCATAACCCCACCCACCTTTGCTTTCGCTGCTACTACTACAGCGATTGTCAGATGCCGATTTTTTTTCGTATTGTGTTACGCATCCTGCACCCCCTTTCTGGCGCGTCTCGTGGCGCGACGGCGACGGCGGCGGTGACGGGGGTCTGTGGATGCGTAATGCGTATGCTGTGGAGGGGGTAGTAGGTTGTGTAAGAGGGTGTTTGTAGAATAGCGGGAGAATGAGAGTGAGAGAGGTTTTAGTTTGGTATAGCCAATACGTGATTTCTTTGTATGTATGGAGAGATATAGCTGTGATGTAAACGTATCGTTAGAATGCTACTACTAGCATGTAAAGAGCGAGAGAGGTCGTAGATATGATATGAATTCTAGCATAGTCTTCATATCTACTACGGCTCTAACCGTGTCATCTTACTTTTGGGTATATCTAGATACAGCCCCGTAAATTTATATACCATCCAAATCACTTTACTTTCATCCCACACCCTCCCACAACAACCAACATCTCCATCCTCTCATCCTCGCATACACGGCTACCTGCATAACCCCCCCGCCACTCGTAACACCGCACCCGCTTTTCTCACCGTGTGTCACCCCAGTTTCCGTGCTTCCAACACCACTTTCCACCTGATTGGCTGCGGGTCTGCAGACCGGGTTCCCTTCAAAACGCCCTTGGGAATCGATCGGCGCGGGTTGTTCGTACAGAAGTGGTGTACGTAAACGCTATTTTTTTGGAGGGGGAGAGGGAGGTGGGAGAACGCTTGTCTCAGCAAAGGGGTTGGGTAGGGAGACGATGGTGCTGGGAGAAGTGGTTTGGTGAGGGGGAGGGCGAGACATGAGCTCTGCCACCTGCCACTAGTCGCAGCCTGCGCGTATATCGAAGTGCGAGAATATTCGCCACTCGGTATCACGCATTTAGGTTCCTCCGTAACTCCATTCCTGGCGTGAGACTTCCATGATAGTCCTTCCTTCCTTCCTCCACATTCCCCCCCCCAAGGCCAAGTCCAAGGCATCCCCATATTCCGTCCGAGACACACACACACATATATATATATACACAAAAACAGGTACCTAGCCTTTTTTGCACTGCCCCCATTCGCCTACCTCAATCCCGTGGGAACCAAAAAAAATTCAAGGCCACATCGTCACCTCCGATAAAACTATGTAAGAGGGCACAAAAAGAAGGGTTCTTAGTCTACTCGGGGCGGCATAAACCTCCGAAACCCCCATTTCATCTGCCTCACTTTCATAATCTATGACATCAAGACCTTAAATTTTCATCTCTTTTTTTTCCAAACAGAATCGCAGGGACCAATGATTCAAAATGTGCAGTTGTTGAAATCTGGCGTGATTGCCTATGGGCGATTTGAAGGAATCGCGTTCTCGTAGAGGGACTTGCCTAAACTTTAAAAAGTCTCAGCCTTTCCGGGATTTCGAGACATGGGTTGCCTGAAACCGGTTCCCCGGTTGTTTATCGCGGTGAACCCTTTTCAGATAGCAGGGAACTTTATCGAGGTGTCATGTTGGTTGCCCTTTATGACGCTTAGCTGGAGGACACACACACACCAAGACCAACAAGGGCGTGGCTGCCTGCAGCGCTAGAGAGCCTCATACTAGGCGACAACAACACAAAGCACATGTCGAAGAAGTTTTGTCATGTCATGAAATTGAAACTAAAACTAAAACAACCGGTGCCTAACGAAAACAGAACGCAAGTGAGCAAACATTCCCAAACAGCCCATAATGACGCAGAACCTCGTCTTCCCCAGTAACATCAGCGTCAGATACCACAAACGCCATAAATCGAACACGCCGATCCATGCTAATGATGTAACCTCACTGTCCAAAACCATATATTAAAAAAATCAGAGTGGTGATATGCAAACCTGAGCCGACAAAACAAACAGTACATGCCATAGATATCCGAAGAAACATCAGTCAGAGAGATAGCAAACAAAGGGCCATAGATTTGCCAGAAAAAAAAACATAGCCATAACCTTGGAAACAGACAAATGAGATTGCCATGTAATGGGTGATGATGGGTGTGTAGAGCCCGGCGTTGACATCGTAAAGACATGAGGACTCGGTAGTAGCCTAGATTCGTAAGGAAGCTCCAAGGACGCCGGGGTGATGATGTGTCATGAGTGGATAGAGATATTACGCAACGAGATGGGAAGTGCTGTGATGCAAGCGGAAAGCTTTGTCCGTCCTTGTCCAGCAGAGACGGTACACATGGAGCCGTCACATGGAAATGTTCTTCCACCGTGCGGATAGAGCCTGACTGTGATGACTCCAGGGTATGCATACAGCAGGATGCAGGAACGGATGCGGGGTATCGCGGGGTATCATAATGAAGGAATCGGCGAAAAGACAGACAGGCCAACAGTAGGAAAAGACTTCTCAAAGGGCCTCGCTTCAGCCCATGTCCATACCGTACTCGTCTTCCTCCTTCAGGCTAGTCCAGTACTGCGGTTGGTTTGATCCGGAGCCGCTACCAGTGCTTTGCATGCCTGGGCTAAGGCTCTGTGGTGAGACGCCGTTGAGGGGTTCACCAGCCAGGTTGGTGTGCTTGGGTACTCGCAGGCCTGAGCCGGGGCCGCGCGAGTACCTGAAAGTACCGGCGCCATTCTTCTCAAGCGCATCAAGGATTTCCGTCTTCATGCGCTTCTCGTCCTCGGACTGTTCGACAGTCCACTCTTCACCAGTTGCTTGCTGGAGTCGTGCAGCCAGCTCATCGCATTCCTGAATCTTCTTGGACAGCATCCACATGAGATCACGTGTCCAGCTAACGGCACCATTGAGAATGTCACCCTTGTTAGGACCCTTGTCCTTTTCTTCGATTGGGAGACCTTGTGTAATGTTACCGGCTGCTCGCCTTCCACTTCCACCAGCTAGAAGTGATGTGGCTTGTGGTGGTGACATACCGCTAGTGGCCATGGTAGGTGAGAGTGGGCCATTGTTGTTGATGTGCTTGCGGATCTTCTCATCCTCAAGACGGTGCTGAGGTACAAGACGAGACAAGTCGTGGATGCGCTCGTTGATATTGTCCCTGCGGCGACGCTCCACCAAATTGTGGGACTCACGGCGTCGGCGCTTCTTAGCGTCGGCATTTTGACCAATATCAACCTTGGCGGGGAGTGAGTTGTGCTTGCCCGAATGTAAGACGTCAGTGATCTGCTGGTGGTGCAGACCGCCAGTGTGGGGTGATGCTGTAGGCGAGTCGATCCAGGAGTGGGCACTTCCTGGTGTGCCCTCCCACTGGCCAGACATGCTCTTGTGGTGTCGGTGCATGTTGGTCATGATGGGTTGGGTGTTGGTGAAGTTGCCCGAGTCGGGTGTACCAAGGTGGAGGCCAGCCATAGCAGGCGTCTTGGGCGACATGGGAGCCCGGTTGTCGGAGGTGGTCCTGCTCATTGTGATACGCTGGCGCATGGAGCCAGTTGGCATACTGCCGGAAAAGCTCCTCATCTGCGATCCTGATTGGTACTGGTTGAAGTCAAAATTGCCGGGGTGTACAAAAGGACTGTGAATGGGTAGGTCGTCTGGGGTGTTGGAGTAGACCTGGTTCACGCTGGCATTGTTGGCGTGGCTGTGGTAGTAGTCCTGCTGTTGACTCATCTGGTCCTGAGAAAAGTTGTTGAAGCCAGGCTGCTGCTCAAAGGTGCCAAGCGACTCGGCAAGCTCGTCGTCGGCAATACCAGCACCACCCTGCATGTAGCTGTTAGTGCCAAAGTGGTTGCCCATCATGTTTCCGTTCATGTTGAGCTCGGAAGGGTTGATGCCACTGGCGTTCTCGTGTCCGGAGAACTGGGCGTTTGTGTATTGTTGATTCATATCCAGGCCATTGTGGCCCATGAACCGGCTGTTGAAAGACATGTCGTCGACTTCTTCTTTGATATATGGTTGAGGTGATCCTGTACCATTCATGTTGAAGATATCAGCGTCTAGCACGTCGTCAGAGGGGGACTCGAAGCCAAGGTCCAGCCTCGCAATCGGCTTCTGGGGAGAGTAGGAAGAGGGAGGAGTGAAGAGAGCGTCCGCTTCAGGGACAGTTAGTATGGTTCCGTAGTACATGATGGAAATGACGGAACGGAAAGAATGTACTGAGCGAGGAGAATCCGCCGACGACGAGTAGAAGGAATGATATAGAAAAGCGAGAGATGCAGATCAAGTGGAACAGAATGGTGCTCTCATGACAATGTAGGATAAAACAGACGTTACCAAAAGGCGTACTTACTAGGCTTTGGCATTACTGTGGGTTGCAGTATCCCAGAAATGTGGATGTGTGTGGCCGAGGGCGGTTGCTTGTGCCGAACGTTGAGATCTGAAACGATCTATCGTCGGCTCAAGCCAGTGACCAAGGGAAGCACAAGACGGCCTGTGTCCCTATATGGGAGTTGACAGACGCTTGCTATGTGGTGAGCACAAAGAGGGCGCGAGCAAGCTAAGGGAGTCTTTGGAGCGACGCCTGATACTCGCTAGCAAGCCTCTGGTCTTGTTGGGAGGGAGAAGCTAGTGTTTGTCTGTGGGAAGGGCATTAGCACCATGTTTGGCATGGACGAGTCATTTGTCACGGAAGGTACTCACTTCACTTGTCCGGGCAACGGATACCACGGGTTGGATGTTCCGGAGATGGTTATGGGCGGGCGTGGGGGAAAGCAAGGATACGGCCTATCTTCGGAGCCAGATTGCGGGCTGCGACGGGTGATTGTGGCTGTGGGCCCAATTTGGATACTGAGAAAGACATGTCAGCGCACAGTCCAGCAGGGCAAGTGTTGGGTGGTTGAAGGGTTGGGTGCATGCGTGTGGCGCACAGATGGGTAACCCGCGAGGCAGGCAACGGAGGACGACAGCCGTGCTGCACGCCGGCACTATGGGGACCGTGGTACGGGAGGACCAAAGCAGCGAAACAGTGTCACTGCTCCGGGGGTGGTGTTGGGGCGTTTTTTTTGTTTACAGCCCAGGCAGCCGAGACTGGCCCAGGCTGAAGCGCAGCACGGGGATGGGGAAGGTGGTGATGGTGGTGGTGAAGTGGTGGTAGTGGTAGTGGTGTTTGTTCAAGGAAAGAGCACCGAGCAGCGTTGACTCACCTTGGATACCAGCAATGCTCAATGGGGAGATGGCAGCTGGAAGACTCGGCTTCTCTGTTGTGAAGAGAGGTCGAGGGGACAAGTTGGAATAAAAGCCGGCTATCAGCTGGGTGTGCAGGAGGGAGCAAACTTGGCGGTTGGAGAGTGAGGTTGAAGGTAGTGGTGGTGGTGATGATGGTGGTATGTAGTAGCGGCGGTGATGATTGCCGAGGGGAGCCTGTTTGTTGTCGACGGGGGTGAGAGCGGGGTGAGGCTTGGATGGGCGTCGAGGGGGAGAGTGTGTGTGTGGTGGGAGTGGAGGAGAGGTTGTGTGCGTGGTGGGATGCGCAGTGAGGGCTTTGGTGCAACGCGGTGGAGGGGTGTGGGTAAAATAGCAGGAGTGGGCTCTGGAGTAGGCGGTCCGGGGGGGTTAGTGGTGGGGAGGGCGGTGGCAGGATGTTCCCAGCAGCAAGCGGTGGATGAAGCGTGCTAGGCGCGGTGCAGGTTGTGGGCGACGGTCGGGCCCAGCGTGCAACAGCGATGCAATGGCTGCCGCGGCTCTGAGAAGAGGAGAGACGGACGGGGCAGGCAGCTCAAGCGAGCGAGGGAGCGAGGGAGCGAGGGCGCGGTGTGGGAGGAGGCCCTAGGCCGGAAGGCGGTCAGAGAGGGTCGACTTGTTAGCCGGGGCGCGCCAAGCAGCTATGGCCGGCCGGCGAATCAGTCCGTGGCAGCGAACTACTAGCCGATGCCGTGTGGCAGCGGTCGAGGACAAGCGGGCGTCCAGTGGGCGTGGTTGCAGCAGCAAGCAGAGGCAGAGCAATGGCGACAGCCGCTGCAGTGGTTTGCGCAACCCGGCACCGAGCGGGTGACGTAGGGCGTAGGCGGCGTTGTGAGATGGAAGGCCGGGCCGGAAGGGTACGATACTGCGCGCGCTGTATTGTATGCTGTGTGTTGTCTTGTGTTGCGAGAGGGGCGGATCGGATGGCTGTCGGTGTCTAGTGTAGCGTGTGTTGTGTGTACGTATATATATACATATATACTATATATATATATACATGTACGTATGTACGTATGTAATGTAATGTAATGTAAGACGCGGATGATTACTACTACTACAACTACTATGTAGCATGCGTCGATTTGCAGCGAGGGCGAGACAGACAACAATTATTGGGCCAGCAACGGACGCGGCACGGCGGCATAATATACTCTGGCTCAGCAACGAGCAACGCGCCTCTCTGCTCGCCGTGCCTCTGCCTGTCGCGCGTCGCATCAGGACGAGGCAGTCTGCAAGCCGCAAGCCCACCGTCCAACCCTGGCGATGCGGACACCATCCGGTTTGCAAGTGGCCTCGTCTGGTCACTTGCAAGCCGTCGTGTCTCAGCTACCCGGTCCTGCCAGCCCTGGTAGACGATGCGCGATGTGACTCACTAGCAGGCCCGCAAAGGACGTCATCTACCTGTTGCCCGACTTTCCAAGGCAGCCCTGCGCCCGAGGGTGTGTGTATGGGTGTGGGTGTGGGTGTGTGTGCAAACGGCCATGTGTGTGTGTGTGGGCGGGCGGGCGTGTGTGCGTGGTGTGGGTATGGGTGTGGGTGGGCATGTGTAAGGACCACGCTAACCCAACTCGGCCGCGTGGTTCACCCAGCATTGCGAGTCGCAGCGGGAGGCGATCGCGCGCTAGTCGCTGCAATGGCCCAGCAAGTCCAAGAGTGTGCAAAGCATGGCAGGCTGGCCCTCGCACAAACTCGAACCAGCTCGCAACAACAGGCGGCGCTACTCCCTTCCTGGCCGGCGAGCAGACTACATTCCCATCTCTCATCACCGATCTGCTCTGCTCTACTAGCTGTAACCACCGCCTGCCCTTTCCCAGCCAATCACCCCGGCCACAGCCACACCTCCGCCCTCCCCCTCGCCGCCTCGTCACAAGCCTCGTCCACCCT
>NW_014575127.1:0-7518 GCF_000527765.1 Bipolaris victoriae FI3 | reverse complement strand
CGTCGCAACCGTGTTGTGGTTGTCGTACCCAATGGAGTTGTGCCTTATTGTCATATACCCATTGAGAGGTTTACAATTATTACCAAACTATTCCTGAGGGTTCGAAGCAGGGTCTCGCAGACGTAAGTCTCTCAGACCCTCACCCGATTTTTTACTTTGACTGTAGTCATTTTTTTGATACCCGATTTCGGCAGGTTGGGGTGTGGCCTGCTATTCTTTTCTGAGATAATTGATCTGATACGCTATATAGCAAACAGAGAAAAAAAAAGTCAAGTCACACAATACACTACACCCATTCAATCTCCCCTCCCTGTCCTCAAACATTGTCGGCCGCCTTCGAAACGCGACTCGCAACACGCCTTGATTGGCAGTTGGACATAACGCCACGTGGGGGCGGCGAGGGAAGACGCGGTCGTAACTCGACGAGTGCACCCAATTCGTAGAATACGAGAATGTCGGGACAATGCAGATGCCCGGTTATTCAAGACTAAATGTTTAGGTTGTAGAATGCGCATGATTATTCCACCCTTTCGCTGTCGGATATAGTTCATTGTCGCTGTCATGAGGAAGGCGACCAATGAGCAGTCAAGGCCCTACTCTGCTTCTCAGGATTGATGAATAGGCAGTGATTCGAGTGATTCGCGTATGGCCTTGGCATTTTGGTTTGGACATGACTGTGGCAGAGCAGCACACGTGACACTGCGAGAGCGCGGTCAACGCGTGAACGCGTTCTGCGCGTCCAATGGGAAGAACGTATTCTACGCGTCCAACGGCGAGGATGCACGAAACGCGTGCAACAGTCAGAATCGATTACTGTCGATTGGCTGCAGGTGAGAAGTTGTGGCAGTGCCCCTCCTTGTGTTCGGTGCTAGACCTCGATTCTTTCTAGTGCACCCAGCACTTCCCCAATGAGACAGTGACGTCGCACCCTTCCACACCACCAGTTTCCTTCCGCCTCTTCAGCACAACCCTTTGTATATAACTGCTGCTCCCAAAACGTCCAGCATACCTTGCCATATTGTTTACCCGTCTCTTCACTTCTATCACTATAACCACATCACCCGCGTATTTCTGACAAGCAAGCCTTGCCAGGATACTCCGTTACTTGTTGTGTTCCATCCCCACCTAGCATATATGTTCGACCTATCTCAGGTCAATAGAAAGTAACAGTCCACATACTGCTTTCAGACAAAATATGCTTCTCCAGCTTTCCCTCTGCCTCGTTGCCCTCACATACTGCCCTATAAGCGCACACGCTAGCCCCATCCCCCCCGTGTTTCAGCGCAAGCGACACCTCCTCGAGAGTTCGCCTGTCGAATCACAACATAGCCTATCTGTGGAGGCCATCATTGGTATAGCCGCCATAGCCGTAGCCATATTGGGAATAGCGCTTCCTCTCCTTTGGCCTAGCGTGAGATCCTGGCGTAACTCATGGCCCCGTCGCTCCCGCTTCCGTCTCAGTTCCGCCAGCCGCAGTAGTATGTTACTTCCCCCGCAATCTGATAATATGTTCTAGTTAGCACGCAAATACTGATGATCTAAAGCAGATCAGAACATGATATTTCTCAGCCATCCTCCCCAACGTGCGACTTCATCACCACCACCACCACCACCGATTCCCAGTCATGCGAGCGCGGCAGCGATACCCCGACCGCAACGCGCAAGATACGATAACTATGAACAACATCGCGAGTTGATGCGACGCGCCTTGATCTACTGAGGATGTGAATACATTGGAAATATGTGTGTAGGCAAACTGCGATACAGCACAGGAAGCAACTTGTGGGCCAGGCAGGTACTGTACACCAGTTGCACAGCAGGGATAGCGTATACAAAAGAACATGCATTGCGGAGTTGCACCACGTTAACATGCAACTCCTGGGTGTTGTTTCTTTTTGTGAGTGTTTCTTGAACGATTTAGCGTACTTGTTTATTTCCAAGTTGCGTAGAGTAATGTCAATCTAACCATGCCGGGACGCACGGTGTAACGGGACGCTTTCTGTTCCGGACTCTCGGAGTGCCTCTAATGGTCTTAAATACAGACAAGTGCAATGCGTATCTATTCTACAGCTCTCGTTCCCTTAGCACGTTAGTCTCCGACGCTGGAAAACGCGTTATTAACTATGCTATCGCTCGTTCCGTTAACGTGGTCCCCGACTCTCCTCTAATGCTCCCCTGTTTATTCGAGACAATATATATCTGCAAGAAGCTCGGTAAGCTAAGAAATAAGCTAAGATAGTAAAGATTAAGATCGTAGCCTTAAAAGGTCGACTTAGGGTAGCATTAATACATCCTAGCAGTTTCTCCGCGCAGACGGCAAACTCGTGAAAACGGATCGCACAGGACGTGCGCGAACGGTGGTACTTAGCATGCAGTAGCGTATAGTAGCGTGCTTAAATATCTATGTGCCTGCCCCGCGCTCTGTGGCTGAGAACTGCAGCTTTGAGCACTCCGCCCTATGAAGCTCTTATTCCCGACTTTGCAGGCAGCCGTTGGTCCAGTCGTGTAACAAGAAAGTATCTTTACGTCTACACGACCTGCATTCCTACGCACCTTTCCTCGTTGACATCAGTATCGTGAGAAGCTATAATAGCAGTTTTAGTAAAACAATTCTTCCGCTAGCGCCTGCCTATGTACGCAGTAATCCAGCGCAAGTTCTGAAGCGGCGCAGCGCAGGATGCTCGATGTGCACAGCATCCGCTCAGCCTGGTCGCATGCACTGCCTCCACAGGCAGCCTTCACAGCAGCGCAGCGTGAGCTTCCTCTGACTGCCTCGCTCTGTCGCGACTATGTCTTCCTACTCTCGACACATCTAGCGTCGTTCGTGCCTCGCTGTCTCTAGACTAAGTTAAGATTGCAAACGCCATGCGGCTTCTCCACTACGACGCGCTGCGAAGGCTTGTCTTAACAGACTTCCATAGCAAGACGATCCCGCCCTACGCTATTCTGTCGCACAGATGGAGCGACTCCGAGATTCTTATCGAAGACATATTAAACGAGACCTACAAGGAGAAGGAAGAAGGCTATCGAAAGCTCCAGTTTTGCGCTAAACGAGCGGCCCAGGACGAGCTGCAGTACTTCTGGATCGACACATGCTGCATCGACAGGTGGAATAACAATGAGCGCTCCAAAGCGATTAACTCGATGTTTCGGTGGTACAAGAACGCGGCGCGGTGCTACGTCTTCTTGTCAGACGTGTCAGCGTCGTCTGCAACAGAGCCGGTCCAACGCAGCGACTGGGAGGCGTCGTTCCGTGCAAGCACATGGTTCGCTCGGGGATGGACGCTCCAAGAGCTAATCGCACCAGTGTCAGTCGACTTCTTCTCGTGTGAGGGACAACACATAGGCGACAAAACGTCGCTCGACCAGCTTATCCACGAGACCACTGGCATCCCGCTCCGAGCATTGCGCAACTGCTCCTTGGACAAGTTCACTACATCTGAGCGAGAGAGATGGGCTGAAAACCGCAGAACAAAGGAAGAGGAAGATATTGTATACTGCCTGCTTGGGATTCTTGGCGTCTCTATGCCCACCGTGTATGGTGAAGGAGAAGAGAGCGCACGAAGCAGACTGCAGGCTGAACTGAAGGGAGCTAGCGACGCACTGTCAATTATTCCGTTCTCACGAAACCCCCGCTTCGTAGGCCGAGAGCCGCAGCTCGCCGAGCTAGAAGCGAAACTCTTTAGCAACAACCAGACCACTACCACGCTAGCGATCGTTGGCCCTGGTGGAATAGGCAAGTCCCAGCTTGCGCTTGAGGTCACACACAGAACAAGACAGAACAGCAAGGACTGCTCAGTCTTTTGGATCGATGCTAGCAACAAAGATAGCCTCTATCAGTCGTACGCAGACGTTGCACAGAAGCTTAATGTTCTGGGCTGGAACGACGACCAAGCCGACATGAAGCAGCTTATGAAACGCTGTGTAGCGAAGATGAGTGCGCGGCAATGCTTGCTAATCTTCGACAACGTAGAGTACACCACTCTGCGATTCAACGGCTCGTCTACGATAGAGGCTGCAGCCTTAGCCGACTGCCTGCCGCAGTCTACGCTATGTTCTGTCATCTTCACAACAACGAACACGAACACAGCTCAGGCGCTTGCTTCACAGAACATTACAGCACTGCGCGAGCTGAAACCGGATGCGGCGCTGAGGATGCTGCAAGTCCGCTTGGCGAGACCACTCGCAGATACTGAGCAGCAGGAAGCCGAGCACCTGCTCAGAGAGCTATCTTGTCTCCCTCTAGTAGTCGTCCAAGTAGCGGCCTGTATGAAGGCTATTAATATAACGGTGCAAGAGTATCGATCACGGCTAGATTATCATGAAGGACTAGCTATCGACCATAGCGATGATTCGTCCGAGGGTCGAGTACAAGATTCTGGCATGAAAGACCCTATCTCTGCTACACTGTTTCTGTCTTTAAACCAGATCAGTCGCGACAATAAGTTTGCTGTAGACTGTCTATTTCTTGCTGCATGCGTAGACCGAAAGGACATCTTGCTTGACCTTATAGAAGCAACTTCAGCACAAACAAGAGAAGATGCCATTAGGGTACTTGACAAGTATGCGCTCATCACTAGGCGACCTGCCGAGTCCGCGTTCGATGTTCATCGACTGGTCCACCAAGCTCTACGCAAGCGGCTGCAAGTGCAGGGGCAGCTTATACAGCGGAATCGAAGCACGATCATACAGCTGCTGCGAGTGTCTCCAGACAGCAATCATAGTAACAGAAGTAAGTGGAGACGACTACTTCCGCATGTGCAGTATACTCTGTCGCATAGTTCAGCGGATGATGACGACGAAGAAAGACTATGGCTTGTATCAAAATGTGCTGCGACTCTGTATAGTGAGGGACGATGGGAGGAGGCCGAAGAGCTGGAGGTGCAAGTGATGGAGACAAGGAAGAGAGTGCTTACCGACGAGCATCCTCACACGCTGATGAGCATGGGCAACCTNGCGGNGACGTACAGNANCCAAGGGCGGTGGAAGGAAGCCGAAAAGCTGGAGGTGCAAGTAATGGAGNCGATGAAGAGAGTGCTTACCGACGAGCATCCTCACACGCTGATGAGCATGGGCAACCTNGCGGNGACGTACAGNANCCAAGGGCGGTGGAAGGAAGCCGAAAAGCTGGAGGTGCAAGTAATGGAGNCGATGAAGAGAGTGCTTACCGACGAGCATCCTCACACGCTGATGAGCATGGGCAACCTNGCGGNGACGTACAGNANCCAAGGGCGGTGGAAGGAAGCCGAAAAGCTGGAGGTGCAAGTAATGGAGNCGATGAAGAGAGTGCTTACCGACGAGCATCCTCACACGCTGATGAGCATGGGCAACCTAGCGGCGACGTACAGGAACCAAGGGCGGTGGAAGGAAGCCGAAGAGCTGCAGGTGCAAGTGATGGAGACGATGAAGAGAGTGCTTACCGATGAGCATCCTCACACGCTGATGAGCATGCACAATCTCGCCTTCACGTTGCAGTCACAAGCCCGTCACGAAGAAGCTCTTGCACTGATAGAAAGATGCTTCCAGCTGCGTGAGCTGATTCTTGGCAAGGAACACCCTGATACACAGTCTTCGTTCAACATGCTAAGTAACTGGCGGCCGGAGAGTGAGTATATTTGTAGGAGACAACTTTGGTATATTACCATGATCTGTAAATCGTAAAGTCGGGTGCTGCAGCCGCTATCCGGAAATAAGAGCTTAGCTTTCTAGCCACAGCACGCGGGACATCTCTGCACGCTACTGCACGCTACTGCATGCTAAGAGCCACTAACTGTACACGACCAGCTGGACGCGTTTTGACGATCTCACTGTTTACGCGGAGAAACTGTTAGAATCAGCTTTTTCTATCTTTAATTAACCTTCTAACGCTATAGTTTTCATCTTTGTTAATTTAGCTTGCGTTGTAGCCTATTAAGCTCCTTATAGATATGTACTGTCGCGAATAGACAGGGGGGTATTAGAGAAGAGCTAGGGACAGCGTTGACAGAACGAGCGACAGCACGGTTAACGACGTGCTTCTCGGCGTTAGAGATCGATGTACCAGGAGAACAAGAGCTATAAAGAAGATGCATACTACACATGTTTATATTTAATAACATTAGGAACTACCCGAGGGTCCGGAAGAAAAAGTGTCCCGTTACACCGTGCGTCCCGGCACGCGTGGATCGACATTACTTTAACTTTGATACTTTTTACTTCTACAAAAGTTTATTAGAGAAGATTATAACAACTCCCAAAAGCACGAGTAACAACATGTTCGCGATAGGAACAGGCTGGATTGTGGCCTTCAACAAGACATCAAAATATACGCGTGAGATGAAGTGATCACATGGAGCAGCAGCTTGACTAGCATGGTGCTATTCATTCTAAAGTCATGACTCTATTACAAAAATGATATAGCACTTGGTCGTGCATATTACATAACAACAGAAGACTTCTGCACCGCAGAGCGTCTCATCTCAGAATCTCCCCCATTTATACCTAACAACTTCAGCTGGTCCAAGATTTAGGCACGGAAGGCAATTGTCCTCCTCGCGTTGCGCCTCATGCCTGAAGCCTTCTGCTGTTGAGCGCCAGCAGCAGCCTCAGCATCGGCGGCAGCTCCAGCGTTGGCGGCAGCGCCCATGCCAGCGTCTTTGCCAGCCTGAGCATCAGCGGCAGCTCCAGCGTCGGCGGCAGCCCCAGCACCCATGCCGGCGTCTTTGCCAGCCTGAGCAGCAGCGTCAGCACCCTTGCCCTTGCCCTTGCCAGCTTGAGCGTCGGCGCCCATACCAGCGTCGGCTCCAGCTCCAGCTTGTGCATCAGCGGCAGCTCCAGCACCCATACCAGCGTCTTTGCCAGCCTGAGCAGCAGCGTCAGCATCCTTGCCCTTGCCCTTGCCCTTACCGGCCTGGGCGTCGGCACCCATACCAGCGTCGGCTCCAGCTTGTGCATCAGCGGCAGCACCAGCATCCATACCAGCACCCCTATCGGCTCCATCTTGAGCGTTGGCACCTGCGTCTTGATTAGCACCATGTCGGACTCTTCTGGAACTCAGTAGTACATACCGTTGCCCTTGCCGTTGTTCTTGCCATTGTTCTTGCCATGACCCTTGCCCTTACCCTTACCCTTGCCGTTGTTACCGCCAGCGCCAGCTGTAGCATCTAGGCTTGTCAGTATCTAGAATCGTTGCTAGAGGAGACGACACTTACTTCCTGCTTGAGCAGCTCCACCGGCAGCAGCGTCTTGCATTCCCTTAGCCAACTCCGCTTGCTGGTTAGCAGCATCTTGGGCAGCCTGGTCAGCACCAATGTTGCAGCTGTTCTGCTGTTCAGCAGCGGCCTGGTCGGCGGCGGCTTGGTCAGCGGCGGCTTGGTCGTTAGCAGCTCCCTTTTGCTTCTCCTTTTGAGCGGCCTGCTGGTCGGCAGCAGCTTGGTCGGCGGCGGCTTGGTCGGCAGCAGCACCCTTGTGCTTCTCCATTTGAGCCGCCTCTTGTTCAGCAGCGGCTTGGTCGGCAGCAGCTTGGTCGGCAGCAGCACC
>NW_014575128.1:0-7488 GCF_000527765.1 Bipolaris victoriae FI3 | reverse complement strand
TGGTGGTGTCGGTGTACATACCAGGAGGAGACCAGCAAGCACTGCGAGACGCATGCAGCAANCTAGATACGGTGATTAAGGATGCAAGAAGAAGGGCCGGCACGGTGGTGGATGTGGTGCTGGNTGGAGATTTCAATCAGCACGACCAGCTGTGGGGAGGAGAGGACGTGACGCTGGTCAGACAGGGCGAGGCAGATCCGATCATCGACCTGATGACAGAACACGCGCTCAGCAGCCTGCTTCCGCGTGGCACCAAGACGTGGCAGTGCGGAGACTACGAGACGACAATCGACTTAGTGTTAGCGTCAAAAGAGCTGGCAGACACGGTACTAAGATGCGCTACGCACGACACCGAACACGGCTCCGACCACCGAATGATCGAGACGGTCTTCGGCAGCTCCGTACCCGTGGCGCAGCAGGGAGAGCGGCTCCTGCTCAAGAACGCACCGTGGAAAGCAATCAACAACAGGATCGCCAGAACGCTCAGCGGGACGTCGCCAGGGGGCACGACACAGCAGAGGACCGACAGACTGATGGCGGCGGTGCTAGAGGCGGTGCACACACTAACACCCAGGGCTAAGCCGTCACCATACGCAAAGAGGTGGTGGACGCAGGACCTGACACAGTTGCGCCGCATTTACACGCACTGGAGGAACCGAGCGAGAGCCGCGAGACGGACAGGAGTCGCTAGGCCGGACCTAGAGGAGATGGCAAAGGGAGCATCAAAGCAGTACCATGATGCTATTCGACAGCAGAAGAAAAAGCACTGGGATGACTTCCTGGCGGACAACGACAATATATGGAACGCGGCCAAGTACCTAAAGGCGGGCAACGAGGAGTTTGGGACAGTCCCCGCACTTCGTAGAACGGACGGTACAACTACAAGCGACCATGAGGAACAAGCTGAGGAGCTGCTCAGCACCTTCTTCCCTCCGCTTCCCAGCAGCATCGACGACGAGGGAGCCAGGCCGCAGAGAGCACCCGTGGAAATGCCGACCATCACGCTCGAGGAAGTGGAAAGGCAGCTGCACGCCGCCAAGTCATGGAAAGCACCTGGAGACGACGGACTGCCTGTCATAGTGTGGAAGCAGGTCTGGCCGGTAGTAAAAGACCATGTGCTTGCGCTATTCCAGCAGTCGCTAGAGGAGGGAGTGCTGCCCAGCCAATGGAGACACGCNAGGATTATACCGCTCAAGAAGCCAGGTAAAGAAGACTACACTGTCGCAAAAGCGTGGAGGCCGATCTCATTGTTGGCCACGCTAGGCAAAGTGCTAGAGTCGGTGGTGGCAGAGAGGATTTCGCACATGGTGGAGACCCACGGGCTTCTGCCCACCAACCACTTNGGAGCGCGCAAGCAGCGATCAGCCGAGCAAGCACTCGTGCTACTCCAAGAACAGATTTATACTGCGTGGCGGGGTCGGCGGACTGTCAGCCTAATTAGCTTCGATGTCAAAGGAGCGTACAACGGGGTGTGCAAGGAAAGATTGCTGGAGAGGATGAAAGCACGAGGCATACCACAGAAGCTGCTGAAGTGGGTAGAGGCATTCTGCTCAGAGCGCACTGCGTCAATCCAGGTCAACGGACAGGCGTCTAAGGTCCAAGAACTGCCACAAGCAGGTCTACCGCAAGGATCTCCGTTGTCGCCAATTCTGTTTCTCTTCTTCAACGCCGATCTAGTGCAGCGACCTATCGACACGTACGGAGGCGCGATCGCGTTCGTTGACGACTTTACTGCGTGGGTTACAGGCCCGACGGCGCAAAGCAATAAAGAGGGCATCAACGCCATTATCCAAGACGCACTGGAGTGGGAACGGAGAAGCGGAGCGATGTTTGAAGCAGAAAAGACGGCCGTTATCCACTTTACTCGCAAGGCGTANAAGAGTGCTGCCGAACCCTTCGTCATTAAAGGGCAGAGCGTATCGCCTAAGGACCACGTCAAGATACTCGGCGTGCTTATGGACGCCAGGCTTAAGTATCACAAACACATCGCAAGAGCAGCTGCGAAGGGACTAGAGGCAGCATTAGAACTTAGGAGGCTAAGAGGGCTCTCACCTACAGTAGCACGACAGCTGTTCACGGCAACGGTCGCGCCGACAGTGGACTACGCGTCGAACGTGTGGATGCACGCCTATAAAGACAAGCTTAGAAGACCGATCAATAGAGTGCAAAGAATATGTGCACAAGCGATCGTCGGGACGTTCAGCACGGTGGCAACGTGGGTGGCAGAGGCAGAGGCGCATATCCCAAGTGCACATGAGCGGTTCTGGAAGCGGGCAGTCAAGCTATGGACCGATATCCATGCGCTACCTGAGACGAACCCACTGCGGCGAAACACGTCGCGGATGCGAAAGTTCAGAAGACAGTACCGTTCGCCACTATTTCAGGTGGCAGAAGCGCTCAAAGACATAGAGATGGAGCAGATGGAGACGATCCAACCGGGTGTCCTGGCACCATGGGAGAAGAGGGTGCAGACCGTAGTCGAGAACGCGGCACAGGAGATAAAAATAAACTGGGCGGTACGCATCGCTGTAAGCAGCTCAGCGAGGAACGGAGTAGTCGGAATAGGAGGCGCGATCAAAATACAGAACAACGGAAAACAATCTTTCTCCGTTACATTAGGCAGGAGGGAGGAACAGAATCCGTATGCGGCAGAGCTAGCAGCAATGGCCGAGGCGCTGAGCAGACTGCCGAAGCTGAGGTATCGCAGCATCGCGCTCATAACAAGAAACAAAGCTGCTGTGCTCACACTCAGAAGACCGCGGCAGCAGTCTGGGCAAAGCTACATTAGCGAGTTCTACAAGACTGTGCAGACACTAAGAAGAGACGGCAATACAGTAACAGTACTATGGCTACCTGCAAGCGAAGAGTGCGAGCTCGCAAGCCTCGCCAAGCAAGAGGCGAAAATAGCAACCAGACTGACTGCTAGGGTACAGACACAGCTTCCTAGAATGCGATCAACCACGCACAATATTGCACGTAAGCAAGGCGTAGCCAAGAAGGTGCCAGCGGACGTAGGAACATACTCTAAACGAATCGACACGGCACTGCCAGGAAAGCATACGCGGCAACTCTACGACGGGCTTTCACGGAAAGAGAGCAGCGTACTTGCACAGCTTAGAACAGGCATGGCACAGCTGAACACGTATCGACACCGAATCAAAGCATCAGCGACAGACCAATGCGAATGCGGGCAGGCAGCAGAGACGGTGGAGCATTTTCTATTCCGCTGCCGAAAGTGGACGACACAGCGGATAGAAATGCTGCAGTGTACGCAGATAAGCAGAGGAAATATGTCATTTTACCTAGGCGGCAAAGCAGTGACAGACGACGCGAAATGGGCGCCAGACATGGATGCAGTGCGAGCGACGATACGATTCGCAATAGCAACACGGAGACTTGATGCGAACTAATATCTAAGTAACTACTAGGTAAACCACAGCTACTAACATAAACTTATCTACAGCCTCGTGCAACCGACAGCAGACAGCGCTTCAGCCGCCGAAGATAGGACGCTGAACACTTAGAGAATCTCGTAGAGATGCCGACTCTAAGCCAGTCTGCCACCAGTAATACTAACCCACGAGCACTTGATGAGGAGCGATCGTAGATAGAGAAGAGGCGGGCCAAGGTATTGAGTAAGGGCTTGGATTTAGACGATAAGATATATAAAGAAGTGGGCCAAAGAAGACGTATGGGCTGAGGAAACCAAGAGTGAGCATAGGAAGTGTAAAGTTAGACTAGCGTTAGTAGCCCTTTCGGCTCGGCCGCCGGGCGTAAATAAATTGTGTGTGTGTAGAGAGACAGGACATAATCCGCGCACATTTGTGAAAGATGCAGTATGTAAGGGGCTGCGCTCCGTGGTGCAAGCGCTTAACTAGTATATAAGAGGTTCTTGTTACGAACCAAGCGAAACTGCTTACGACGGCAAGGGTGTAATCAGTTTCAAGAAATGCGGCACAGCAAGGCCACGACCACATTCCTCGGAATCCTTCTTAACCACGCCGCATGTCACGTGATAGATCGTCAACGATCACATAGCCGAGAGCCAATCAAGAGCGATCGTACACGATCAAGCCCAGGACCAATCACAGCAACGAAGGATACTGATCGTACACGATCACTGTATTGATCGTCCACGATCACAACATTCACTTAGTATATAGCGATAGGCATCGAACCCTTATGGCTCGATGTGTTCAACTTAAGTTACGAGTACAAGTACAATATACGAGTTACTTGCAGAACCTTGTTCATTACACCCTGTTGCTTCATCCGCGAAAACCAACCCTGAGAGTCTTGACACCTGAAGTCTTATATTACTTCTACTCAAGAACCTTACTCTTAACAGTTCTAACGTGCGTCCCTCCGTGACGGACATCCAAGTATGCTGGAGCTGACCAATTGCAAGAAGTTTGTCATTTAAGTGAACTGATTGGTCAGTTCTGGCACACTGGGTGTCCGTCACGAAGGGATGCACGGCACGTTAAGTGGCAAAGTTCTCTCCTAACTAGAAAAAGACTAGCGTAACAAGCACGACACTTCAAAGTGCTTCTGCTTGTTACGCTAAGCCTAAAGAAGCTATTTACAGAACAAGCGAGCGTTATCAGCCGACAAGAAGCGCATCCGTAAGCAAGCACGAAGGCGCGTAGGTTAAATTCTAGATCGGTGTAGACAAAATTTAACTATAGTAATTAGTATGATAGCAGAGAGAACGTGGCGAGCTTACTAGAGATTAGGGAAGCGTGTGCAGAACAAAAAGACCTCTAGTAGGAACATGACTAAGGAGAGGCAGATGGAAGCTATAAATGAGTTCAAAGAGACACCACAGAGTTGGTGAGCTTCTGAGAACGATTTTCCAAACGTGTCGTCCATGGCTCTAGTCTAACGTTCCGTCCCTAGACTAGAAATTTTCACATAGAACGAATCGATCCTGAACGGCGAAGGCCTTTTTGATCTCTGCTTTACCCTACAAACAGCCCTATTTAGCCTAGCGTGGAAAGCAGCAGAGTTCAAAGGCCTTTTGCTTTCCACGCTAGCCTTTTTCTGGATCAGCGTATTAGAGAGATCTTATCCAAAGAGTCCTTCGCTGTTCAGGATCAATCTGGTCTAGGATACGGTGGAGGGCACCAGCCAAGAAGTAAGCGTATGTAGTACGGACCGCACTAGACAGGCTCTAGTTTTTGTACCGGCAACTCTATGTGAGGTAACTAAACACTATGTTCAATAGTATGTTTAATCGCAGGACTCTAGATACTAACTCTGCCTAAAACATTTGCATATCCAATTCGCCAGTATGGTTAATTGAATTAGATCTTTTTCTTCAGCTGTCATAGCATGCCGGGTATGTCTAATGCCCAATTTGCGGGGGAGGTGGGGTCGTAAGGCTCGAAGGCTCGTCGATGGGCTAGCTAGAAAGTCCCTCCGTGGCTGTGCTTTGTGTTGCAACTATTGTGCCAAAAAGTGTTTGGGCTCCGTCGTCGAAACTCCTGTTGCTATATGTAGCGGGCTGTTTTACTCCAACATATTTGTTGCAAACGGTGCTATGCAGCAAGTCGATATTTCCCCTCTTTTAGCTTCGCTACCTTTCTACGGCATTATACTGCTGTGTCATAATTATGCAATGCTTACGCTTTTGATTGTTTTCAAGGGCGATAAGTAGGCATCTAGGATGTAGGTTGAAACACTGCGCCGCAGTGGCGCGACTGCTTACCAGTATGCAGCTTACACCGCTCACGGGATAGATTGCTTGCAATAGACCGGCTGACCGTAAACAATAAATTCGGCACCATAGACCTTGTAGGACAAAACAAAAAGACACAAATAAGGTATAACCATGTCCAATATATTACTAAGTAAGCAAATGTAGTGAAATTCGTCGAGTTTAAGCAGAACGTGTCATGAACGGTTTCAGTGGCGCTAATGTAACAATTTTGTTCTAGAGGACGGTCATATACTGTATTCATCCGTGAAATAACAGGACAATAACGATAATAAGATCGATAATGTTAGAAGTCCTTCAGTTCAGGGCCATTGGCAAGACGAGTGACAGGATCAACAATCGCACTCAATCTCGTGGTGAGACCGCAGCCATGCTGGCTTTTCTTGGATTTGTTTGGGCGGCACCACGCAGGAGATCTGATATGCTGCACCTTGGTACACAGTTCCGAAATGCTTAAGTCGTAGTATGGCACTGTTGGGATTGGTAACAAACCTTGTCGTTCCATCTCTTTGAGTAAGGCACCATAAAGTATAGACCCACATTCGAATGTTTCACCCTGTGGGCATTCATAAAGCGGACTACGGAACTCCTCAAGGAGATCCTCCAATTGAGAAAAGACTGTTTCAATTGCGTGCCTCCGTAACTCTTCAATTCTGTCTTTGAGACGTCAGCCCATACATTAGCTGCGCATATACCCGCCTACCTACTAATGCATATTGCAATTGGAAGACCTAGAGTTGGTAGTTCTCGGTCATCTCGTCTGATTGCTGCTGTCGTCGTCTGCAAGAACTCTTGCGGAAGCTTCAATACCCAAGCTATGCACATCCATAGCAGGAGGTCGCGGCAGAGATTTGAAGGAATAGGAGTGGTCGCTCGCAGACGCTCAACCCATCTTTCTGTAAACGACTCCAGTGCTTCTGCACAATCGTAGAAGTCGATCAAAACAGCTATCTTGGCAAGTGTCTCCAGGGATACTGTGCGTGGTACTTGACTATTGCGGAGATGCAGGACCTGCAGAACGCAAAGTAGTGCTTCACTGTCCCAACTCTCGGTATGTAAGTGATAGAGATCATCGTTCTCATCACGGGTACCCTCCTTCCAGTTTGTTGCAGAGAGCATACGCTCCCATGTGGATGATGTCGATACGAGGTGGCGCCGAGAAACATGGTACCAAATTTCGTCTCCTTCGGCGTCGTTCGGGCTTGTCTCGCTTGCATCGTCCGCCACAATAGCAACTTTGACAGATGTTGCCTGGTCAGCGTCTCCAGAAGCAGATCCCTGGTGAAACAGTGTGGTGTCCCCTTCAACTTCGGCGGGGCTCCAAGGCGCGAAGCTAGCATTTGGGTGTTTTAAGATGATTATTGTATCTGCTTTAGCATCAACCTCATATTTGAATATAGGCATATTTGCAAGTGGGGGAAAAGCAGAAAAGGGCGAATGCAAACTTTTGAGCGCTTGTAGAAGATGACCACTGGTGTTAAGTGTTCATGCAGGCTCTGCCTTGTAGGACAATGGCATCCAATGAAGCGTCGCTACGTGGCTTCCATGTACACACACACAATTTATTTACGCCCGGCGGCCAAGCCGAAAGGGCTACGAACGCTAGTCTAGCTTTACACTTCCTATGCTCAGTCTTGGTCTCCCTAGCCCATATGTCTTCTTTAGCCCACATCTTTATATAGCTTATCGTCTAAATCTAAGCCCTTACTTAATACCTTGGCACGCCTCTTCTCTATCTACGATCGCTCCTCATCAAGTGCTCGTGGGTT
>NW_014575129.1:0-7563 GCF_000527765.1 Bipolaris victoriae FI3 | reverse complement strand
CCCCCCCCCTTCTCTTCTCTCTCTCTCTCTCTCTCGCTCTCTCTCTCTCTTTGGTGTGTACAAGACGACCCACGTCCACACGCGACGCCTCCCCGGAACATTGTTGCTCACACGGCCAAAACGTGGCCAAGTACAGTTGACGGCGCAACCTTGGACGCACGCACATGTAGGTGGGTAAGTAGATACAGACACATGTAAGTGTATGTAAGTATGTACGTACGTACCCAGACGCGGTCAGCGTGGCTGCATTGCTCGCCATGCAACAGGCGCCGGGCTTGTCGGCCAGACTCGAATGGTTGAAGACAAGGCGTGCCCAATCACACCTTGGCCTGCACCACAGCAACCATGCATTGTCGTCATCACCTCTGAGCAGACTCGGCAGATCTGCGCCCTATCTACCTCATGGGCGATCAATGCCTGATTGCGAGCTTGGAACACTGCCAGTGGAGATTGTCGTGTTTCCCAGCCTGCAGCCTGGAGAACAGACGATGTGCCGCCATTCCACGTGTGCAACCCCACCTCAAGGCCCTCACGCCCAACGCCTCGTCGGCCTGCCATGCGAGACATGCCTCCTTGGCCACACGCATGTGCATCCATGTGCATCCATGTGCATCCACCTACTGACATTACATGTATTACATAGGCCCACACGCCTGCCCGTGTAGTCCAAGTCTAAGTAATCGCCCTGGACCCTTCATCCTTCCCGACTCCTCGTGCCTCTCCCTCTCCCTCTCCCTCTCCGCCGTCGCCAGCCGCTTGCCTCTGTCGCCCTCGGCATCGCTCGGACTAATCACCGACCGCTCGCAGCGTCATCACCACAAGCCTCGGACGCCTTCACGCATGCGGTGAGTAAGCAGCGGGCTGCCCATCTCTTCGGACCCGACCACCTATCGCACCTATCATATCCCGGACCGCGCCACAGTCGCCCAAACACTGTCCATCTCTCAGGGCCGTGACCATCTGAGCGCGAGGCTGCACCACACGGCCGGAAATAAACACCCACAACCCACTTTGGGTTTCAGGGCTCCCGCGGGGCCCGGCATAATTAGGCCCCCGACGACCCAAAGAGCCCATCTTTTGCTACTCTCAGTCAAGACGGCCCTCCCTTATTCGTATTTACATACCGACTTGCTACTTTCTCCTACACTGACTATGCTACCAGCACCGCCGCTGACCCTGAGCCAAGCCCAAAGCACTTCCGCTGTGCAGCCATCTCTACCCTAGCGCAGCCAAAGTGACGACGACGATGATGCTGATGATGATGATGATGCAACAAAACGATGAAGCCCTTGTAGTTTCCCCTCCCCCCCCTTTCCCGTCGCGTAACTTTGGCGACTTGGGACACCATGCGGCTTCAGCATTCTGCGCTGCCAAATACCTCTAGCTGCTGTAAACGAATCTTGCCATCCTTGCTACCATTGGCCCACATTCGTTGGTCTGGGGTTTCGATTTTATTTTATTTTATTTTTCTTCTCTTTCTTCTTTCAAGGGTTTTTTTCCCAGCTTGGCCGCCCTAGCCGCAAGAAAACTGACTCTGGCAGTTTCCTTTGGCAAGATTCCCATAGCGTCTCCAACGGGAAAAGATCTTCGGCGCTTATGGTGACGAGTCAGGCCAGGCTTTGTCGAGATAATGCCGTGAATGCCAGGGGTCACAACACGTGGCAACCGATTCCTTTTGCCTAGCGGCCGCTGGCGTGAACGATGTAGCATAGTGTAACACCGACGCGTCTGCCCATGCTTTTTCCCACGCTGCCAAAGCCAGGCATTCGATTTGCATCGCATCGTGAACGCCTCTCGCCAAAGCCTCTCAGCACTACTGCAAGGCTGGCCTGCAGCACCTCCTCATCACCATCACCACCAATAAGCCGCACTCGTTGGCCTTTGGCACAAATTGTCAGCATGGCTTTCCGACATGCTCTTTCTGACACGCTTCTCATTTGCAGCTTGTTTCAACAGGGGTCTACATGATGCCCTATGCGGCACCTTGCCGAGATTGAGCGTATCTCCTCACGCTGCGCTGCTGAAGACTTTTATCTCCACCCATATTGCCCTGGTTATTGCTCTCGTCGTCTTTTTTTTTTCTTCGACACGGTCATTCTCTCGGGTGGGGCTTCCGGTGCATTTCGCCCGCCGCACAAATGTCGGTGAGACGACAGTACGCTCGTGATACACATTCATGGGAGCAGGGAGGGGGTGTTTGGCCGATGGATTCATCGATCTCGACCAGTCATGAACCAAACTCGAGATCTTCAGCTCTGGCTGCCCCAAAACTTCGGCTCCTGACAAGGCGCAAACTGGACGCTCGGTGATGCCGGCTAGTGTTTCCAAAAAGGCGAGACGGTTATGGCCAGCTAGCACGTGATGGTGCCGCGGCTGCATCCGGGACACATTCTCGAACCCCATAGCCCAAAGTATCGAGACATCGCGCATGATATGCTTCAGCTATGCAGACTGTGGCGTCTCCTAGCAGTAACATGTAATCACTCCTAATCACTGTGTCAGTGCGAGCGCCTGTCCTCGCAATATCTGACTCGGCTCGCCGACTCCATGTGGAGCTCGTCGGCGGCCCTACACCGATGGCCCCACGATGCCCTTCATGCCTTGAACCTCCTCAAAGCACTCGGGCATTCTCCAAGGCCCAGAAATGGTCGTGCGCCGTCAAGGAAGCGCCGTCAAAGAAGCGCCTTCGAGAACAATTCTTGCCGTCTTCCCGCACCACGGATGATGCGCCATGTCTCCTCAAATCCATGGCTCGACTTCGGGAAGGAGCTCCATGGAGTAGTCTGGGATTGATTTGCGCCTACTAACGGTTAACTGACTAAGGATAGTCGTGAACAATTTTTTTTTTCGCCCGCCATGACCGTCACTCGCCGTCACTCGCCACAATCGCAGCAGCAAGACAGAGTCGGGGACTGAGCTTCTGTGATAGCTTGTCCCGTCGGTTCATTAGCACCTAACATGACACAACCTATACGAGGATGAGAAAAGTTGTCGCAATCATGCGGCAGCAACGCTAAGAGCCATCGAACCACCACATCGTGGGGCTTGACTAGTGAGGGACACTG
Source organism: Bipolaris victoriae FI3 (assembly GCF_000527765.1). Classification (NCBI taxonomy): domain Eukaryota; kingdom Fungi; phylum Ascomycota; class Dothideomycetes; order Pleosporales; family Pleosporaceae; genus Bipolaris; species Bipolaris victoriae. The sequence goes on along the minus strand of NW_014575129.1, from coordinate 4,498 downwards.
GCTTATGTGTGTCTCTGTGTGGGGGTACCCGTTAGTAACAGGGGAGCAAAGAGCTGGAGTCTTGTCTCGGAGCTTTAACAGCAGCCCGTCACTCACGGCTACACCACGTCCGCCCGTAAGACACATGGCCCAGTGCACGCACACACGCCTCAACCCTAGGTCGTCCCTCGTTGCGACGGACGGGACCAGTGCAAATTCACCAACTAACCTCCTCACCGCCCACACAATGGATCCAAACCACTCTTGCGCGCACTCTAGCCGCACTAACTGCCCTCCGCGGGGACATGGGCTTCCTCCGCGTAACCATAAGTACGCACAAAGAGACGGATAAACATTTAACTCTTGTCTGTCCTCTCCTGCCTTTCGCGGCACCATCCCCACTGTTCCACGATTACCTCCACGGCATCGCTGATGCCGATGCCGTTGCATCGACTCATACTGATGGTCGGCTGTAGGGCTAGAACATAGAGTTGCTGCCTGTCGCAATCTGTGCAGGCCACCAGCCAATCGTTCATGCCTACTTCCACCTCTTCGGTATCACTCTCGTGCCATGATTGCACTCCTCGTACCGCCCCGCGGCCCTCATAATAACCCCGTTATACACCGCAAACCCTTGCTTGGATGATCGCCAAGGGGCAGTTTCTGCCAAAAACCAAGGCCGTTTACACGCTCTACGCGACGTTGGCAACAAAGCCCTTTGACAATCATACACCAGGCAGAATTGGGACAACCGAGTAGTTGAACGCGGCTAACAGCAACATGGTGAGGCTTACAAAGATTTGACCTGATCTACTTCGTAATACATACACGACACCAGCATGCGACTGAAAACGGCCTCAACTCAAACGGCTACTGCCAGCTTGGGGGAAATTCGCTCAAGGACGAAGCCTCAGCATTGCGATTGTGGGCACTCTTGGTCTTGGAAGGTACCATGTTCGCAAGTACCTATGGCAACTGCCCCTAGTGCCTCAGAAGCCCGACAGCACATGTGCCAAGACTTCTCATGTCGCGTCAGAGCACCCCGTTCGGCTGTGACTGTATGGTATTACAGAAGACAGAACACGCATAGTTTCCAGGTTATGTCGTGTCAATGTAACGTCAAGGCTATATTACTTTGAAGCGAAGGAAGCCCGTACTAGTGGCGCAGCATCCAAGCGTCTGTAGGTAAGGGTCTCGGCGCGCCACGGTACCCGTACCTGAAACTCCACCCGCGAGATTACTTGCAATCGCTTTCAAAAAAAAAAAGAGAATTTCCCAATACGTGCAACACGGGTCACTTTCCCTTTTGTGATTTTGGTGATTGCGCTGGCGCCCATGTTCTTGGTCGAGCGGTATTTTAGAGCCTTTTTTGCCGGCCAATCTTTACTACTAACTTACATATTTGTCTTTGTGTGCCCAGACTTGTCCTCATTCCCACTTTCCCACTTTCCCGGTTTTTTTTCTCTTGTATGTGTGTCTGCCAAGTAAACAATGCCTTGCGAGAGAGGAGAGCGCCATTATATTTCTCGTGTTAGAGAAATTACAGAAAAAAAAGGGGGGAGGGAGAGCCAGCAGGCGGAGTCGTCGGTGGTGGTGGTGGCTGCTCATTATTGCAAGTATGTGATAAGTAGCGCTGCAACGCTCATCACACTTTTGCCATATCGGATAACGGAAACACGGTATTCCGTTGCATATGATGGCCGTTTTCTACTCAGCTCTGCTATTACAAGGGTTTGGGGAAACTCTAGCGCGCATGCAATAACCATGTGGGCAGACAAGTCAAGAAAAAAGCCGTCATGACTTGGTTAATAAGAGCACACATATATACTCCGCGGGCGTTTTTTTGGGTCACACTCCCCCCCCCTTCCCCCCTTCCCCCACGCCTCAACGGGAACCGCTAGAGTTTCCTGTATACGTCGACGTTTTAGCAAGAAATTCAAGAATATAGTTCACCCTGACACACACACACACACACACACACACACATCCTTTCAATGAACCAGGGGCTCCAACCTGATATAGGGGTGGTGTGGTTGCCCCTACCACCCAAACCATCTGCACCGTGTTTCGAATGCTTTTTTTTTGCCTACAACTTATTCAAGCTCCCGGAAAATAAACCGGCTTCTCTCTGGGTTTAAGAGGGCTGTTCAGCGCAAAATAAGCGTGATGAATGTCATGGAGGAAAATGTTTTCTTGTGGGCTTTTTTTTTTGGAAGTATCCTGAATCCGTGGAAAAAGTAAGGTGGCGGCTTGAACAACGGTGATGCGTGTATAATAAGGTGGTCGATTAAGAGCTAAATGACTCGCTCTAGTAGTATAGATTCTCCTCGACATGTTTGTGGGGAAAGAAAAAAAATGAAGTCGTGTACGAGATGTAGCACTAGACTTCCTAGACAATTTGATTTGATGGGGTAATCGGCGCTACGCTATGCGATTTTCTAGCTTTGTGGTATTAAGAGCGGGATAATTTTCATTCAGGAGAATATGGGGGGGTAGGAGTGGCGTCGAGTGAATCGGTATACGACATGTGTGCTTCGTACCTAATGCAAACCATCATACTCTAAAAATGCTAATCGCGTTGGTACTAGTGTTGAAGTAGCTGTGATATATCATTATGCCTCAAGTAGTACAGTTTGGTTAAATCAAGAACGTTGAAGCGGAATGTGGACCCTAACGCTAGTAGTAGGCGAGTTTGGTACGTGACGATATAAGTACATCGACGTCTTACTTCTTTTCACACTTAGATATCGCTTTTTTTCCCAGGTGGTGTTTGAAATAAAGTCAATAAGTTGAGGTTAGTATAACATTTAGTACATCGTACACTGCATCTCTACAACTATTCAAAGAACATTGTTGCATCACACAAACCACATATACACCAGCAGTGACGACTTATCAAACAACAATCAAAACCTCTTGAATACTCGAAAAAGATTCTCATGAGAATACATCATACAATAACCTCAAATCGTGATACCATAACACCATCGCTCGTCAAAAGTCCAATATGATGGAAAATAAAAACAACCAGGGTATCGTGCTTGCCCCCCAAACCGAAAGAAAAAAAATCCACTCAAACAACAAAAGACGCCAAGGAAGACGAAACGTAAATAGAGAGAGAGTTTTACTGGGGACCTTCAGGTGTAAAGCCAGCGGTGGCATTCGGCATTGTCAAGATATGTAGAGAGTGATGGGATGTTTTGTGCCGGGGACCTTAAGGGTATTAACCCAACGGTGGCGGTCGGCGTTGTCAAAATACGGAGAGAGAATGTGTGTGATGAAGTGTTCGTGCCGGAGACCTTCAGGCATAAGCCAGCGGTGGCATTCGGCGTTGTCAAGGTATCGAGAGAGTGTGAATCCGGGGGACCTTCAGGGAGTAAACCCAACGGTGGCATTCGGCATTGTCTAGAGAGAAGTGGCATCCGGCCCTGTCAACAAGTGCTACCTAGCAGTTCGCTGGAGCATTCTTCATCTCGCCTGTTGACAGGCTGTCGAACCTGATGTTTGGCTGGGTAGCGAAAATACCCAAGTGCCTGTACTCGATATGGTAAAGCGAGTTTGGGCTGAGATTGACGTAACAGCGTTTCTTGAACGCATCAAAACCGGATGCCACTTTGGCCACGCGGACCTCTTCCGCTTGGGCCTGCTCCTGTGAGTTCTCACACAGCACAAAAAACTTCCACTGCCAATACGGCTTCCTGTTTTGAAGCCGCTGGCCGCCGAAACTCGTCACCAGCCGGAACTTCACGCATTCTTCTCCGTTCTTGCCCCGGTACTTTCCGACAACCACCACAGGATGTTCCTCTGGAGAGGAGCCATCCTGGCGTTGCCAGAAGATGGAGCTTGGAGGAGGCGTTCCGAGGTATAAAACTTGCCCCTCTGTGAGCTTGTCGAAATCCGGTGTCGTCACCGGCTTGTCGAGGGACTTTGGCGGGGAGCCACTCCGCCAGTTCTTTGCGTTTGCCCATGAGTTCTGGGACTTTGGTGGTGACGATGATGATGGTAAAGAGGAGAAGGAGGGTCGGCTTCTCCAGGAGTCGGATGATGACGAAGAAGAAGAAGAGGAGGAGGAGGAGGAGGGTCGGCGTCGCCAGGAGTCGGATGGTAATGACGATGATAATGAAGAAGAAGATGAGAAAGATGATTGGCTTCGCCAGGAGTTCGCTGATGGTTCAGCTTGACCCCACCGTGTGTTGCCAGAGGATGCCATTATGATGTTGGCTTGTCATTAGAAGAGGATTTATGGGTGATGGATGGTGAAAGATGAATGATGATTATGTTGAAGTTGTCTTAGTTCTGGTATCGATGTTGGTGGATGGATGGATGGATGGATGGATGGATGGATGGATGGATGGATGGATGGATGGATGGATGGATGGATGGAGGAAAAAAGAATAGAACAGGAGTTTGGCCATGATATATAGGACGGCGAGGGTGCCTATTGAGATTGAAAAGTACGTGTACTTTTGGCATGTGAAGTGGCATCTGTCTTTGGCATGAGCGAGTGACAGACTATCAG
>NW_014575130.1:0-7597 GCF_000527765.1 Bipolaris victoriae FI3 | reverse complement strand
TATTGTGGCACGATACGTGATCGAGCTCAAAAGATCAGAGGGGCGACCCGCAATCGAGTAGATAGAAANAAGCTGAANGTTNATCGTTGCAAAGGNTNAATTNGAGAAGGTGCCTATCTACGTACGAAAGATAATCGTAATATATACTATACGCTCAGTCACGTGATGCTACACCACACTATATAACTATTTATCCCCTTGATTAAGCCATGATAAGTAATGCTTTCTATACATATAACAAACAATATATAATAACTCTCTAATTTAATTAAAACTCTAGACACGATAGATACATAGTTATAGATTTAATCTTAGTTTAAATATAAAAAAGTCTCTAAGGTATACTAAGTAGAAATAGTGCTAAATCTACAGGCGTGTTGAGCTTTGATAAGTTATCGTTATACTCTACTGTAGTTATAACTAGTGATTACCGAGCCTATCTCGCATCATCATAGCTGACATGCAAAACTTAGCGCTTATGCCTGCCTTGGGCAACAGTGTCAGACACATGGATTTCTTGTAATAACGATGCCTTAAAAGCGAACCTTGGGCCACCCTATGGAAAATTGTAGGTCTATCCGACCTAGGGCTTTGATAATTCTTTACAAATATGGCCACGGCGGAACAAATGGCGGCCTATGCTGCGGCCCTCCGTCAATACAAACCTGCCCAAGACAAGCCCGTAACGGAAGTCGCCATTTTCAAACTCAAAGAGGCTCAATCGGCCGCTACGCTAGAGTACTTTGAGCGGCAAATCATCCAAAACACAGCACCAGGCACGGGCATTATACGGCAATCATATGGCTTTTCTCTATCCGATCCATACACTCTCATCTGGATGCTAGACTGGGAAAAGATACAGGACCACTGGGACTTTTGGCAGACGCCCGCTTTCGCGCCCGTGATTGTGTGCATCGACAAGATCTTTGTTTCTGGACGACCACTGGTGCGACATTATGAGTTTCAGCCATCAGGCATGCTGCGACATAGCGTACAAAAGGTTTTTGTGTGGAACGATGAGTTGGAGGCTCCTAAAGCTGAAAGTCTGGTGGGAACGAAGAGCAACGCATCAGACAGGAAAGTTGCATATGCTGTCGATATGCAGGAAACTAGTTGGAGATGCGCTGTCTTTGGCTACGAGAACAAGGAGACCGCTCACAAGGATGAGTTTGTCGAATGGGAAGGGCTGGAAGCTCATCTTGTTGAATTAGCATTTGTTGAGAAGCCGACTCAAACAATGAAGGCTGGATTCGATATGGCGAAACATGGCAAACTCTATCTACACTCTTTTAAGAGAACCTAGTGACGCAAAGTTTCGATGAAATATATCTTATAGTGGAGTCGCATACTAGATTGGATGTGAAATATTGTTGGAGCTCAGATACATGTCTCTGACTTGGGGTAGGTTAATCACATTAACACCCATGCTCAAAAGTCTCGAAAGCCATATACGTGAGAATGAGGCATAATTAGGTCAATTCTATTGAAGTGGATATGAATCGTAAGCAACCAAGAGGCTCAAACTTTGCAGCCAAGGGTATGCAAGCATGGATTGGTCCGAAATGGCTAGATTGATGGAACATTGTTACTAACATGAAGTGATGGTCTATGACTTTATACATTCACTTTAACTAATGGAGATCTAATGCAGCTCCCAAGGAACGTCCTGGTTACGTATATAGGTCGTCATGCCGTCAGTATCGCCTTCAACCTCAGCTCGAATCCGGCCGTTGCCTAGGAATCCCCAGGGATCGTCGTCAAGATAGCGGATATTGTAATGCTCCCACCTTGGTATCTTGATGGTTTTGAGGTAATGCATCGACTGTAAATCATGTATTAGTACCGGGAATCGTATGTCAAACAATGTGAAAGAATAAAACGCACCGATCCGCCCCAAGACATGACTTTCCCATCTACGGTATTGTTCTTGTACCAGCTCTTACAGTCACCGCTAAAGACACTAGTCGTCATCCACTTGTCCACGTATTCATTTAGTTTGTCTGTAACATCAGTCCTAACATCCATTGCCTTGATACGTTCTGTCTGCATCTTCTTTGCGGCAGCGATGACGTATTCAATTTGCGTCTCTAAGCAGGGGAGCACCGTTCCATTAGCTAAATTCCCCCGTGCTCCATTCATGATCCAATAATTCGGGAATTTCGGGGCAGCGATGCCAAGGTAGCTTTGGGGTATGGGAAGCCATGCCTCCTTGATCTCGACACCATCGATACCATGCAACTTGAAATGAGGAGTCCAAGCGATGTCGAAGCCTGTGGCGCAGATAATCACATCTACCTCCTGATGGAGACCGTCCGCAGTGATCAGGCCTGTTTCGTTGATGGCTTTGATCTCCTTGAAGTGGCATTCTACATTCGGTTCAATGAGGGCCTCAAGATAACCATCACCTGGCGTCAAACGTCTGCAGCCGACCGGCCACTTTGGGATCAACTTATCTGTAAGCTCACTGTTACTCTTCAACCTCTTAACCATTTCGCTCTTCATGTACCATTCGGCCATGCGAGATGCTTCGGTGTCCTTATAGAAGATCTCGAATCCGCGATTTATAGCAGCCTCAATGTTTTTGCGATATTTCAGGTGCTCATCCGGCCTGGTCTCCATAAACTCTATCTCATCCTTCCGAAAGAAGTATTGCTGTACGAGTGGATTCGCAATCTCGTCTGGATTCGGATTCTCCGGGTTGGGAAGATCAATCCTAACCCGAGGCATTGGCGGCGCGATCCAAGTAGGGCTTCTCAGGTAGCACTCCAATTTCTTAGCAACTTAGGCGTCCATGTCAGTATCAGCATTGAAAGATGGACTACATGAAAGAAAAGTAATAACCTTTTTGAACTTGAGGAACGATCTGGATTGATGAGGAGCCGGTGCCAATCACCGCAACACGCTTGCCGGAGTAGTCCACAGAATCTATTTCAATCAGTAAAGGAGGATCGTTTCTGTGGCTGAAGATGAGAGTGACTTACCATCCCAATGCGCTGAATGTAGCACCGGTCCTTGGAATGAGTGCAAGCCCTTGATATCAGGCCCTATAGGGTTAGAATTTAGCATTGTGCTGGGGGCATAGATGTCATACATCTCCACCGGTTTAGGAGACCAGAACCATTCATGAGAATGTCGCACCAATCGATGAATGTCTTGCCCTGGTGCTCGATTTCGACTTCCCACTGTCCCTTGTCTTCATGCCATCTAGCCCCGAGGATTCGATGGTTCAACTTGACGAATTCCCCCAAATTCTGATCGCGGTAGAATTTCCCAAAGTACTCAAGTATCTCATGTGAGTACTAACATTATTTGTTAGCAACTTCTGTTCTCCTCCAGCTGTTTATGCTCAACGTACGGCGTAATACGATGACCACTTAGGATTTGGTAGAAATGAGTATGTGTAGACGTGAGCGGGTCTGGCAAATTTCAGCGTTTGACTCGCCGTAATTTTGTGGCATGGTGGGTTTTACACATCACACGCACACCCAGGATATCGATCTAAAAATTTCATGTTAGCGTTTTGTTCATTTGGCACTAGATGTACCAAATCATACTTTCCAGCCAAGTGCCTCCTATAGACGCATTCTTCTCGTAGCAGACTAATTGATAATTCTGCAATTGGCTGCGCATTTTATAGGCTGTACAGAGCCCTGTGGCACCAGCACCAACATGAATGATGCGGATCGTCCTTGGTTGCGAATGCCACTGATTGACCAAACCAGAAGTTGGATCACGCTGCGGAACATAAGCCCCTTCATGTGAACCATTACCATTGGCAACTGATCCCGGGGTTTGTTGTGTAGTAGTCTCTTCTAGTGCGCAGGTCCCGGCCGAAGCCCCGTTGGGAAAAGGCCCGTTTGTGCCAATGGCGTCGGTCGAGTACTCGCTCGTCTCGGCAGTTTTCATGTTGTACCTTTGGACAAGGAATTCACTGTTTCAATTGTGACTTTGCCATGTGTGAGAACACCAACGTAAATATTAAGATTCGTCCCATTGCCTTGTCAAGAGACATGACGCTGCCAATGCGAATGTTACGCAACTCTGCTCGCCTGGCTACTGTCAGTTGCGCTAACCTGGTGTCAGTTGGCATGAGTCATGCCAAGGCGATTACGTCGTTGGAAGGCGAGCCTTACTAGTCTTAGCCTCATCAATGCCTCCCCCTCTGCAGCTTCCGGCAGAGTTGTCGGCGATCCAACTTTCATCATGAGACAAACTGACATTGAAGCGCCTCGACCTACCCCGGGCTCGGGCTATTCGTGGATTTACTCCCTTTACCTGCATTGCGTAGTGTATCTCCTTCGCCAAGCGGTCGCATTATATACAGGCACTGGCTCACTCTTCACCAAACATGGCACTATAGTCACACCCGGTTTAGGTAATGGCTGTGTCAAATATTTCGTCTGCATTCCCAAGCAGCATAAGGATTCGGGCGAATCACTACCAATCATTCTTGTATTCGAAGGAGGTGGCTTTATCTTGGGTCAACCATCAGATGGTGAACGTAATAATCGGTTGTTATCTGACAGTGTCAGTGTTTGAACTCAAGGCCCTGCACATTCCTGTACTAATTCCGCCAGCTGAACGCCGTGGTTCTATCAGTTGACTACGCCAAGTCTCCAAGGTATCCCTTTCCGCATGCACTCCTTCAGCTATACCAAGTCTTGCAATGGTGTTTATCTTCTGATGGGGAGTGTGAGCTAGGCGTAGCCATTGACCCGAGTCGTGTTGCCTTTCTGGGGAACTCTGCTGGAGGAAATCTGGCGGCATCGCTCTCACTGTTGACTTCATTTGAATCAGGACCATGTGCCAAGTTTCGAGATGCTCTTCCAAGGAATTACCGACAAGTAAGCCAAGTTCTCTTATATCCCAGCACAGCATGTCACCAGCTTTACCGTCTGCGGTTTGCGAATACCACATCCGAAGTGCAAGGTCAATCCATCCCAGTGTGGGTGGCGGAGTTGATGGAAGGATCTTATCTGCCGCCCGTGGTGAACAAACAGCAAATCTTCATCAGCCCTTTGTTAGCAGATCTTGAGTTCTTAGAAGAGCTAAGATCCAACATCGCACCAGTTGTATGCTTTGTCGCAGGACTGGATTGTTTAAAGGGAGAAGCCATGCAGTATTGCAGAAAGCTTGAGAGTGCAGGCGTGCAAGTTTATCTCAAAGAATACCCAGAAGCAACTCATGGCTTCTCACATTATCCGAAGGATAACAAGAGTTATCGAAAGAATGATGTTCTCGACTGTTGGGAGGGCATTGTACGTTTTCTTGAGGAGGCATTTACAACACAAACTCGTCTCAGTTGAATGTAGTGTGAATTTTGTGCAGTTGAAGGTTGCCATGGCTATGATAGATACTTGAAAAGACATCAACGATCAGGTCCCAGGCCACAGTTTCTGTATTGCGTATATTTGTCAAAGAAGCCTTTCCCTACTTTCCAAAACTCATATTGTACGGCCTGGGTTTCAATCATCCTGAACACATCCATGCTTGCAATCAAATCTCCGCGGATAGCAAAAGATGGCGGCCAATATGGAGAAAGATTCTTGAGTAACTCAATACCCACATCTTCTGGGGAGACAGTTAGGGCATCGCGAATCAAAGCTTGCCTGATGTCGGGCCAAACAAGCATGTTGATTGACAAACGGTGCGGAATGGTACACTCAAGCGGTGTAGGACGGAGGAATTCTGGGACGAGAGCGTATGATTCAGGCGTTCTAAGCACATTCCACTGGTGATTGAATCAGAACTCTAGCGTATGCATGTCAAATATCCGTTCATGACTCACCCGCAAGTAAAGATACTGTACCCAAAACGTAGCTAGCATCCAATGCATTGGGATAGGTCCGTATTCTTTGATATAATGGAATAAACGAAAAGACAAAATATCCCTAGGACCCTGGGAGAGAAGACGGGCCAAAGATGGGCTTGTAGTATCGAATCTCCCAGCTTGGTGTTCACTTCTTGCTTCCTCGAGCATCGCGTGAATAAGTCGGTCTGCAGCACCTTGTGGGCGGGCATAGTTGGGAACTGGGAGCGAAGCAGATAAAGAATAAGAAGAGTCCCTCAGGGGAGCATCACCTTCGGATATACCATTCAAAGCGATAGTTTTGGATGATGTGAAGTAGCTTGTAACTGCAGCTTCGTCGACTGCGAGTGCATCATAGAAGCCAGTGTTATCAATGGCCTGGAGGGGAATGTTGGAGAAACTTTGAAGTAACGCACTCGTCTCATCCATGTGGTTGCTGAAGGATGGATGAGCAACATCGTGAGGAAAATCAAAGTTTTCAACAGCCGCGTCAAACGCGCAGGAGGAAGCTGGACTAGCAGCGGCGTATTCCATGATCCTTGTATCGTTCTCAGCCTCTAGTGGTAGTGGTGGTGGTGCTGTTGTTGTTGTTCCTGCTGCGGGACTCCGTCTCTGATGCTCATTCTCCCTTCCTGGCCGCGATTCTTTGTCGGCTTGGTTACCTGTGTTGGCCTCGCAGGCAATGGTGCGGATACGCTCAATCTGCGCTGCGAGATCATTGCACCGTATCCGAAGAGCCTCGTTTTCAGCTAACAAGGTCGCTACGCGCTCATCGGCACTGCTGGCAGCAGTTAATACTGCAATCTTCTGCTCGAGGCTATGCACATAGGTACGGCGGCGTTCGCGGTGGGTCCGCTGGCTCTTACGATCTGTGGCCCGCTTCTTGGCACGACGCGCTGAATTCGGTGATCCTGGCACTTCGGACGCGTCTGGTGTTGGTGAAGTAATCTCCGCGACCATAGTGGAGAGATGACATGAAGAATCAGCTAAGGACAAGGTCAATGAACAAATGGTAACACCCAAGTGGGTATTTATTGGATGTCTCTAGAGTACGCCACTCGGTGGCTTAGCGCCACAGTCTTAGCTCGGCTAATAAATGCGAGATTGCGGGGTAGAATTGTCTTAGTACGTTCAGAGCGGTGGCAGTTATCTCTCCCCCGATGCAATGGATTGTTCGTCTGTTAGACGCTCAGGCTGATCAATGTATGACATTTACTTAGCTGACTCTTTTCTGAGCAAGCGTATACCAAGCAGGTTCATGTCCCGTATACATGATAACTAGGCTACAGGCGCAAAGCGGAAGCTGTAAGTATATAAGAGTGTAATCTAAAATAGCTACGCCCACAGAGCCCCGGTCCGAGAATAGGGTGCTCTCGCGGCGGTGGCCTAGATTAGAGCTGGGAGAAGCCATGCGTTTAGCATCCGACTCAGCTTTTTAGTTAACTTTAGGGGCCTATTTACTTCTGTAGTTGCATTTTACGTTTACGTTTTTATTACTAGAATAAGGCTGTATTTTTTAACTATAGCTATAAATATAACTATATTTAGTAAAACGTATATTCGTTACATATAAATCTTTACAATATTTTATTACTATTACTTTAACTAGTAGAAAAAGCTATATTTAATAACGTACTTCACGGGTTCGCCGGCCACACGGGTGTTACACGGGGTTTGGATCTATACTTCTCCGTCCTAGTCCGCACTAAGGCAGGCGAGTATTACGCTAGTGTTCCGTGAGAGTTTGTCTGGCGATGCAGTGGAGTGGTGTGCTTAAATAGAAGGTAA
>NW_014575131.1:0-7593 GCF_000527765.1 Bipolaris victoriae FI3 | reverse complement strand
TAGTAAGAAAGTATAATTTAAGTTAACTATAATAAGAGTAAATAATAAAATCTATCTATTCTTATATCNTTATTACTTCTAGTCTAGNATCTAGCTAAGCCTCTAATATCTCTAATATCTTTGGCATCTCTAGATATTCTAGTATCTCCTAAGGGTCTAGTATCTCTAGATATCTTATCTTAGTAAGATACTATATTACGTAATTAGCGCTCCGCGTTAATTATTACCTTCTAATATAGACGTCTATAGGCCTTCCGCTATCTCGTTACTTATTAAGGAGAGAATTCTTCTTATTACTTATAATAATAGAACTCTGCAAAGAAGGTGCTAAATTCTTAATTAGTCTAATAGAGGCGGTATAGTTTGTTATAGGCGTTATTAACTTAGTTAGGGTTACTAAAGGCTTAGTCTAGAATATCTAGAATATCTTAGTAGTTAGGTAGCTAGTACACTCTATCTTGGATATAGAGTAGAATCTAGAAGTAGAGCTGTCTAGTAAGTCTACTAGTAACGTATGCGCAACGACTTTAGAGGGTAGAGAATTAGTCTAGGTTAATAGTTAACTTCTTCTTAATTTAGGATATAAAGTAGTAGAGGTCCTTTTAATTACTATTAAACTTTTTAGAGTCTAGTAGTCGTTTAGAAGCTTAAGAAGAGGTAAGAGGTATAGTAATAATAGGCGGAGACGTTCGCGGTGTAGAATCTACTACTATCTTAGTAGGTAAGGCTAGGTTATTCTAAGTCTTAGGGGTAGAGACTATTAAAGCCGCGAGAGTAAGAGCTTTCTTCTTCTTAATCTCTAACTTCGTGTAGCGCTTATCTTTCTCTTAAAGCTATTCTTTCTAGTACTTAATTATAGTAAGGTGCCTTTAGATCTATACCTCTATCTAGCGTAATACCTTATTCTTCTTATTAGTTAGGAAGATAGCTTACTACTTAAGAGCGTTAGCTTTTAGCTTAGCTTAGTTAGTCTCCTCCTCTGCCTTCGCGACGGCGGAGTCCGTTTCCTTAAGAAGATAGTAGGACTCTTAGATATAGACTAGCTATTAGAGTAGATAGTTCTAGAACTAGTCTCTCTATAAGTCTTCGATAGTATTAGGTAGATAAGGTAGACGGGGGATAGATATAATAGGTCGTAATATGCCTATAGGTAGAAGCTACGTAATATTATAGTGTAAGTTTATAGATAGAGAAGGTAGGTACGTGTATAAGTTCTATTACTATAGTTAATTAATAGGCTCTTACTATAGGTAGTATAGAGTAGAAGATAGGACGTAGCTTAAGAAGCTCTTTAGACTATAGTGCTGTAATTTTATAGAGTCTAGGTGCTCAGGCCCGCACCCAGAATCTGCCGGCAGCCAATTAGAAGGATGCGCGCCAGCTGCCTCGCTAGCGCTGTGGTCCTAACGGCCACCCGGGGGATTCCAGCCTTGCTGGGCACCTAGAAGCTGCCGGTCCGCTGCTATGTCAGGCAGCGCCGTGACATATAGAAACTTATAAGTTAAGAAAAGTCTAAAATTTATAGTATATTTAGAATATATATAGATTCTTAATACTAAGAATCTATAAAGTTTATAATAGAGTATTTAAGTAATAAGATTAAGAATTATAATAATAATAGTACTAATAAAAGTCTATAAAAATTTATTAAGAATAGAAAAAAGAAATACTACTATAGATTTAGATAGATAATATATAATATAGACTATTTTAAAGTTTTTAAATAATTAAACGATAAAAAAACAATTATATAAGCAATATAACTAATTACTAAATAAATTAAAAAGATTTAAGACTTAGGTAGTATAATTATATAAACGTTTATATAAAGTACTATCTAGCTTAGTATAAATATATATTAATTTACAATATAAGAATACTAATATAGTATTATATTATAGAGGCTTAAATTAGTAGAAGCAATATATTACTATCTACTAAGTTCCTTTCTAATATATAACTATTTAGTATAGTATATAAACTAGTTAATATATCTTTTAATTAATACTCTAATAATATAAATATTATTAAGTGGTTTATAAATAGATATAATATATATAGTAATAAACCGATTTAGATAAGTTCTTAATAGATAAGTAATAGTTTTAGTAAAGCTATAATATTTCTAGTAGATATAGTACTAAATATATATCTTAAAGCTAGTCTCTACTATCTAAAGTATTATAATGTTATTTTAGATTAGAGTAAAATATAGATATCTAACTCTTAGTAAGATAAGTAAACTAATAAGTTTAATTTCAAACTTAGTTATATAATAGTAGAGTAGATTAAGAAAGTTAACTTTAATATTAAGATATATTTTACTACTTAATAGTATATATATATAGTTATCTAGTAACCCTTATTAAAGATATAATTCTAATAATACTTAATAAAAGAGGTTTAAAAAAACTTAAGGTATAGTTTAAAATCTTAGCTTTTAGTGGGTAGGTATATTGGTTAGGTGTTACATTAGCTGAACTAGTGCACGCACTGACTATACGCTGTAACGCCAAATCGATTCCGTAACAATACAGCATAACCTAAAATAGTTAACTATAACGAATTGGTATCTATATCTAATCGACTCTGATATGAATTGTTTTAAGATAGGCTCGTCATTCCACCCATCACCACTTTGAGATGTTGTGAATATTTGTAATGACCAGCCATCCATCGGCTCAAACTACCATTCTCGGCGAAGTACCTAACACGTGATCTTTCCCCGCGATCATCATCATCTCCTAACGCGATCGCTAGTCAGCTCTCGATCTTTCACATCCCCTCAACAAGAATCATTTCTTATCGTTTGTTTCAGGTGGATATTTCGTGACATTACGTGTCACCCGTTTCTATCACGAGTTGAAACCTTGTCGATCTTGGGAAGAAAATCAGTGTGAAGCGGCACGTATCAAGCGCAAACTAGGTAGGTGGTGCAGATTAGACTGACCAAGAGTAGCTTAGTTCAACATATGCCTCTCGAGAGCGCTAATAATAGATATGCGACTAGGTACGGCTAAAGCGTGAATACTAAATTCCGTGCTAGGTACGAGTACACTTGTGTTTCGTCTGCCCCAGCCACTCGGAAGCCCCGGCAGATGCGCGATTAGACTGCTGTATGCTGAGGCTAAGGCGTAATTTCAAAATTCCGTGCTGGGTATCTGCTTGTTGCCGGCCTCTCGGGTTCCGATGCACTACTCCAGCCACAAGTGCGGACTTGCCTAGACTTTCTCAATTGGACTCTTGTAGGCATGTGGACCATCAAGCTCCCTACTTTCCTACAGCACGTGAGCAGAAGATACTATGGCAGAAAAGCGTACCAAGCCTCTTAGCGAAGGTGGTATAGGCGGTGGTGACAAACCAACCCTAGCAGTTTCCGCACGCAAAACACGATCGTGTGCTGAATGCCGACGACGACGAATCAGATGCGACGGCGAACAAGTCCCTTGTGCCCAGTGTGTCTACTACCAAGTCCCGGAGCGCTGTTACTATCCCCAGAGACAGTACCGTCGCGTCACCACAGTAAAGTCCGTCCGCCGATTTCTGATCAATGTTTCATAGTTTAACACTAATCAACGCAAATAGAGCTTATGAAAGTTTATCAGACGCATACAGCACAGTTGAAAGAATTCTCGAGCGCCTGTTTCCCGGCCTAAGTATCCAATATCTCGATACACTGTCCCGTGACGAACTCATCAGTCTTATTTGCCATCAGCCCGTCACTGAATCTGCGCACGCAGAAGCAGAGCAGAATTCAGACCCAGCAGCGACAGAGATTTTGTTGGGTTTTGAAGGTTCACGAACCCAAGAATTTATCTGGAACGAACGTTTCGATGGTGAAAATCAACAACGCCAGGTTGGAATCGACGATGTCAATGGAGTTACCGCTCTCTTTGATACGGATAGTGGCCGCTCATACCTAGGGATATCTTCAGTCCCAGCAATACTCCATGTAATGGCTTACACTTCACCTCATCTTAGTTGCGCCATACAGACAGCGAAGATGGCAGTCAACCAGGAGCCAACCAATGCACCATTACTTGACCTACCACTATTGTTCTCACATGTTCCACGTCCGCCAACAACTCAACGGCAGGTGACGGATGAAGCCGCCTTGATCGACGCATACTTTCGATTCCTGCATCCCATACTTCCTATGGTGGATGAAACCGACTTTCGTCAGTGTTATACCCACGGCGGCAGAACAGATCATGCTCGTGGTCCGTGGCTCGCATTGATGAATATGGTTCTTGCGTTTGGCTACATATCCTGTAACGATGATAATAAAGCCGGGCATTTGTATTTCTCTCAGCGAGCATTAGAGCATATGAGCATTTCATGCTTTGGTGTGGGTCATTTGTATATGCTGCAGGCTCTGATCCTCTTCGGTGGCTGGTATCTACATTTCCTGAACAAGCCAAATATGGCGAATGCTATTCTAGGTGCAGCTCATCGCATGGCTCTGGCAATGGGTTTGCATCGAGAGATACCGTTGGATAAGACCGCTTCGGCTGATAGTCAATGGTTGGCCGGTGTACGCACTAGGACTTGGTGGTGTCTATTCTGTCTCGATACTTGGGCTGGAACTACTCTTGGCCGTCCACCATGCCATGTTCCGGGTATGGCTGGCTTGAATGAAGCTTCGGCAATATGCCATGGGTTCCTGGTGAGTTCCTCAAATTGTTCACTTTACCGCGTGAATTTCATCATTCAACTCAGCCTAACTGATCGTAGAATTACGGTACTATCTCGATGGAAGCGAGCGTAACATTTTCCATTATTGCTGCTCGCATACAGGGACGGATAGCTAAGACACCGTTGATTCCACCCGCTGCTGTAAAACAGTTTGATGCCGAACTTCTCAACTGGTATGACAATCATCATCTTGTATTTCAAGGAGACCATGAGCCCTACGAGAAAATTCCTGTAGCAGCTCTCCTCATCGAGTACCGATATTTGAACACACGTATGCTCCTCCACAGACCATCTTTGCTCGTTCAGTGCGTAAAGGCTGGTAATGTCCATAGTGACATGGCGTCTTTTGCAAAAATCTGCTGCTGTGTCGCCAAACAGACAGTAGATACAATCGCAAAAACTTGGTACCCAAATCAGCTCCTGTCATGGAAAGCATCTTGGTTTCTGTTCCAAGCTTGCCTGGTCTTGCTGCTCAACCTTCTATCCACTTCGGTTTCGCCTTCTGAAGCAAACGAGTTAGAGGATTACATCGCTCGATCGATGGATTTATTCGCCAAAATGTATCCCTGGCGAACTGCACTAAAGCAAGGGCAAGACCTCATACAATTTATCTTACTGTCTCGCAATCAAAGTAATGAGGGTTGGGGATCAAATTGGTTCATATCAGATGACGAACTCGTGAGCTTACTAGGAATCTCTGAACTGACGGGAGAGTGTACTTAGATTCGAATTCAAGAAATCACTGGCAAAGTTTCGTGTACCATATAGCTACCCAATGTCGATCAGAACAGCTAAGCCCATGTAGGCATGCTACTTGATCATCAACTGATAGTTTTAGCTAGTTATGTTACTGATATTGTTTGTGTACTTATAGAAAATGGCATTCTTAATCGATGAATCCGATTTCCCTAAGGGAAAATCATGTAACCACACGCTCCTAGAATGCAGCAACTATAAATAAACACACTTTGCTTATAGTAAACACTATGAGGTATTTCGATCTATTTGCTCGTAATAATAGAAAACTTTAAAGTACTTTAACTGATCCTTAGTAGAAACCTTTGCGCTATAGCATTAATCAACGCTATAATTAGTAATCAAACTTAAAGTTAGTATTCTTATATTTATAACGGCTTAGTTTCTATTACCACCTATATCTGAATATGATTCAAAGTAGGGCACGATCTAGCTTAGTAGAAAAAACAACTATTTAAATCTAACGCCTAGAATAGCTTATAAGATAGATTTTTAATACTGTTCTATTAAAGGCCTATTAGATATCTATCTAGATTAAGACTTATTTGTTAATTTACGCACTTCGATATACCTCACATTAGTACTACTACTAATACTAATCTAAGTAGTCTTATCTACGCCGTTTAAGATACTAGAGATAGTGGTTATTATAAACTTATTTAGGCGTCTAATCTTCTCTCTTAGCTTTCTAGAGGTATTAGAGAGAGAGGAGACTTAGTTTTCTAGAATTATAGAGTTTTCGTATATTTATTCTACTATTCTTAGCATTGTCTCTAAAAACATCTACTAGGTCTAGTAGAATAGTCTATTAAGTTGGGTTATTTTTAGCTAGATTAGGTACTTCGACTATTAGACCTCTTATAATATTAAGAACTTATTATATAGATAATATTTTTAATATTCTATTCTAAGTAAAGATATATTAATCTCTTGGTATTTTATCTATAAGAGATAATACATAAACTTATCTCTTGTTTAACAGTAGAATAAGTGTTATAAATATAGTAGATAGAGTAAATACCTTCCTAGACATAGCTATATAGTTAGATACTATTAATTTCTATCTTACTCTAGATTTAGATTTCTAGCTCTAGTACTTTCTATTATTCTTCTATCTAAAAGAATCTAATAGTACTAATATTAAATTATAGTTAATATTAATCATCTAGAAAATATAAATTTTATATAATACTAGAAAGATATATTTAAGAGACTTAGTCTTTGTACATTATTAGCTTAATAGCGCGAAGAGTATATTCTTTAAACGTAGTTATTATTAATTTCTTAAAAAATTTATAGTTATATACTTAAAATAATATATAATATATTTCACTACTAAACTAGCAGCTCCACTAAACTAGTAGATTTCTTACTCTACTATGCCTTTATAGTAATATCACGTAATACTATTATAGTATTTCTTATTAAGTAGAATAAGTTATTATTCTTTAGAAGCGTTACTATTCTCTATATTCTCTAATACTACTTAATAGATATAATAACTATATCTAATTTAGCTATAACGTCTATAGTACTATTTATTATATACTCTCTTTATAGGCGTTATATCTATATTATAGCTACTACTTTCTATCTTAATAATCTAATTAGCTATCTAGCTAACTATCTAGAATCTTTTTACTTATATATAGCGGCTCTTATAAGTTTTTTACTTTACTACTCTATTAATTATAGCTTTAAGAGAATTAAGTTTCTTTTATATAAGTACTATATTATAAGCTATTTACTAAGCTCTCTTACTTAACTACTATATCTACTTCTTAAGAGATATTATAAAAGATATAACGTGTTTTACTAGTGATTTATATTAGAGATCTAAGCTATTTAGCTAATCTCTAAGAGAACTAATCTATTAATCTCTAATCTATGTTAGGACGATACTGATCCCTAACCCAAGTTAACATTGCACCCTAATCTCAACGATCTAAACAATCTATTAATCTCTAATCTAATCTATCTATCTATTACGCAATCTATTACTAAGATAGATTCTTCTANAATNTAGANNAGCTAGTATATATAGAGGTAGAATAACTAGTAGATACAGAGTAGAGTAGATTATAACTATAAGAGAAGATTATAATAATAAGAGTAGATTATAACTATAAGAGAAGATTATAA
>NW_014575132.1:0-7678 GCF_000527765.1 Bipolaris victoriae FI3 | reverse complement strand
ATAGACTAATAAGTATTAATCTTATAAAGTTAAGTAACTAGTAGAAAAGTTTAATTTAAGTTAACTATAATAAGAGTAAATAATAAAATCTATCTATCCTTATATCCTTACTATTTCTAGTCCTATCCTCCCTTTCCTCCCGTCTTAGCGGGGGGTTTAGGAGGACGTTAGCTTCCCTTCGTACGGTGGCCTCCTAGAGGCTATGTCTTAGCGGGATACTAAGTCACGTGATTATCGCCTCGCGATAATTATACCTATTAGGATCCCTAGTAGTTTCCCAACCATTCATCGTTAGACCCAGGGAGAAGATCCTTCTAGTTGTTGCTTGTAA
This sequence comes from Bipolaris victoriae FI3, assembly GCF_000527765.1. NCBI lineage: Eukaryota > Fungi > Ascomycota > Dothideomycetes > Pleosporales > Pleosporaceae > Bipolaris > Bipolaris victoriae. The sequence goes on along the minus strand of NW_014575132.1, from coordinate 7,347 downwards.
CAATAGCCGGCTCGGTGATAGAATACTTTAGTTAACTTAAATTATACTTTCTTACTAGTTACTTAACTTTATAAGAATAATACTCATTAGTCTATTTAATATAGATTAGGAATTATTAAACCTATTATTATCTATCTTATAAGCACGCCACTCTACTGTATCGCTAGACAACTACCTTACGGAGCTATTCACCTACCTTGCTCGCCCTAACCTGGATCGAGTCTAGAGAAGTATTAGCACCCAACCCCGTGTAACACTAAGCTTCTCGTTAAGGGGGCTCTATTGGTTCCCCGTAGGGTTTCCGGGGATGCGTTAGAGGGCTAAGGATTTCCTTTCTCTCTATCTTTAGCACTAGATAGTTATTCTTTATCTAGTTTAATTATGATAAAGTTTCTAACGTTGGGCTAAGTGCTAGTGTTTTACTAACTTTCTAACTCTAATTAATTGCTGGTCCCCTAGCTTCTAGCTAGTGAGGCCTTGGTACTGCGTTGGGCCGCCTGCTTCTCTTTAGAGCTGCGTGTTAAGTAACTTATAGTCTTAATACTTCCTCGTATAGATAGAAGGTTTTAATATTCTTACGACTATTCTTCTAGATATAGAGTAGAAGGATTTAAATTGTAAGGTATTTCGTAGATAGGTAAAGATATATTAGATAAGTAGATTAAGACGAATCCTTAGGGGGATACCTAAGGGTTCTAGTAGGACTATATACTCTATCTCTGTGGCTATCGCGCCTCCGGCCTAAGTAGTCTCCGACGGGTCCCTGAGGGCTGGCCTCTACTGTCTAGAGTATCGTGACACTGACTCTGATAGGTAATACGATATCTAAGATTAGAGTAAAATGTAGAGACCTAACTCTTAGCATAACGGGTTACTTAATATCTTCTTGCCTATTAAAGTTAGCCTACTACTATATTAGACGAAAATATACTACTAACTTAGGGCTATAAAATAAGCTATTAAGCTTTCTATTTAGGTAGTTATGAGTCGAGATAATCGTGATTCTGAGATCCTGATGTGGAGACCCGTTTGCCAGCCTAGAAAGGATGGTCATGGAGGCTAGCTAGAGCCAGGCTGGTGAGCGACGTCGGCGCGTGCCGCTAACGTGTACGAAATGCTATACTTAAGGACATATTCGTACTTTGTGTAGAGCTAGATAATAAATTATATCTATTAATCTTTTCTTATTCTATTACATTATTGTGGCTTAATTGCGTAGAACGCCGCGTTAAGTTTGGTGGGGTGCGCAGCTCACTGGTGGGACACGTTAGATAGATTCTTAGATCTGGGGTTAATAGATCGATTGGATTAGAGATCAGCTGAATAGCTTAGATCTCTAACAACTTAGATTTACCTCAGGTTTAGACATACTGTTGTCGGGGCGTCCCGCGATAGCCTAACAGGCTATTATGATGGTCTATGTAAGTTTCTTGAGTGAATCTACTCGCTTGCGCACCCCTGGTGCTGTATGCTAGAAGTCTCGTTCAACGTGCAGACGCATGAATCTACTTAATAGAGCCCAGAAATATTCACACTAGGACTATACAGTAGTTAGGGCTAAGCCTTACTTGGCAGAGAACAAGCTTTCGATATGTGGTGTGACCGTTTTGAACACCGATGATAGCTTCACTTTTAACATAATACGGCTGTATTTAACTAATCCGAAGTCTGATCCGAGAAGAGCTGTATAGCTCCCACTACAGGGATGTAAAAACATGTGGGCTCTAAGTAGGACCTACATTGCCATAGCACAAAAGGAATGAACTACATCATCAAAGGCTATCAGATACTCTTTGGCAATCGCTATCGTGACCTTGAGCCAGAGCCCCTCGATAGCTGCTCTAGAGCAAATGGCGCACAGGACCGGGAAGTGCGACCAGACAAAGTTCTGATGTTCGTTGTGGACACGGGGTGCTGCTTAGAATAGAATGGTGAAAACGCCGGGCTCCACTAGTGGCTCGGGATCAATGCGGGTCGAGTTTCCCGAGACCCCGACTGGTATGTAGTGCCATGCACAAATCAACTAGTCACCTGGGTCTGCGCTACTGAATCTCCACTCAATAAACAAGCCACCTATCGACTCTGCGCAAAAGCATATCGGCCTCTACGTCAGAGGCTGCTATTTTAAGTATAGAGACTGACATAGTAGGACTAGTGCTTAAACATGCCGCGCGTACACTCTACTAGTAATGTCACCTGACTATCTGCAAGGATCATTGGCGTGACGTAAGCCAAGTAGTGGCTTTGTACGGGCGGGTGTGGCGTGCAGTCCACACGGGATCTATGTATGCTACAGTAATACGGCCGTAGCGTGATAGCCTCGTATCCGCGGAAGATAGCTACTATGAGAAAGATGATATTTTTTAAGGCTAGGTGAAATAGGCTGTGACGCGTTGAGGTGCAAGTACTCACCGTGAGCGCACAGGACCATTCTCGTATTCGTATGAAATTGTTAGTATAAGTTTCACTTGTCTAGGTGGTTTCACAGAATGGAATTGCGAAAACATAAGGAATTGGATGTAACAACCACCATATCATCGACAAGTGCGATAGAAGCTCACCAAGCCAGTACTCCTGATCTGAGAATGGGTAAGGTGATCACAGGTGCACGGGCGTGTATGCGTTTGCAGTTTCGAGCCCGCTATTAGGTTCGGACCTTTTCCCACTTGGCTGGGGTATATCCGCCTGTGGAGGCAGCGTTGCTAGGATGCCGTCATGTCTTGTATCCCTCACCCTGGAAGGTTACAATGTCTGGTGACATGGGGCAGTGTTGCTATATTGGGCCTTTGAAGACATGGTGTAATATACATAAATACAACTATCGGATCCTCCCCAAGTCAACACTCACACCACACTCTCCAGTAATTCACCAACGCCCACTACGAACCCCTTAATCTCAACTTGTCACTATGAAATTCTTCACTGCTGCCGCTCTTTTCGCTAGCGCCGCCGTTGCGCTCCCCACTACCTCTGAGTGCGGCGAGGTGGTCACTATTACCAACTACTCCCTGCGCTGGAACTTTAACCAGGTCGAGTCTGTTAGTTTCAAGCTCACTGGCAACAACGCTACCGACCTACAATGCACAAGCCCCAGCGGAGCCATTCAGGAAATTCCTAGTCCTGTCTACACCTGCGGTGACAGCAAGTACAGGTTTGGTCTCCAGCCCGTGCAATCTGACTTCGACATGAACAACCCCCAATACAACCTCGCTGTTTACCACGAGACCGGACCTGCGTAAGTTTTCCCTGATTTCCGCATTGCGCATAAGCATAAAACCTGACTGCGACACAGCGTCGGTTTGTACGCCCAGACCCAAGTTCCTACGTACTGCAGGGCTGGTGGTCTCAGCATCAATGACCGTATTTGCGACCAGATCCCGGCCACCTGGCCTTTTAACCTCAATTGCTCCTAGAGCGTTTCTTGAAAATACTCTTTGAGCGTTAGCGTAGTCTACAAGCGTATAGCTCCACCATACATAGATAATAATAATAATAATAATAATAGATATCAAGAGAGTAGATTAATTACTATTCAAAGTATCTTTGTTATGTTAGCTCACTTTTTTCTACCTATTTGATGTGTAGCGTATAAAATCAGTTATGTTAGAAAAGAATAGCAGGCTACACCCTAACCTACCGCAATTACGGATTGAAAAATGAACTTTATAGTTGAATAAAAATATACTAGTAATACTAGTGATAACCTCTATTAAGTATAATAACTAAAATAAAGTTATAATAAGAATAGATAGCGCGCTAGTGCCTATAGATTCGCTATATCGTCTCTACGGTGGTAAATAGGTAGAGATGGGTAGAGGTAGAGTATAGTTTTAGATAATTACTCCCCTACTCTACCACTACCCACCTCGTAGCAAACCTATCATACACCTACCTCTACCTATTTACCACCGTGATCTTAGGGAGACTTGTTCTTTCCAGAATTTAAAAGCGTCAATAAGGCATAAAAGGCTACTACAGCTCGGCAGTAGCTTGTAATCGACATGTCCATGCTGCTTTTTTCTCTCTAACCCTGTCTCTACTTTTACCTCCTCTCTAACAATAGAGGAGTTCCGATTTGTCCCTTTACATCTAGTGAGAAGTAATCCGGATTAAGTCTCTTGTATCTACTTGAAATGCCCTGTCAAATACAAAACGCTAGTACTCTCTTCACATCCAAAATCTATCCCTGCGTGCTGCAAATCCCGCCGTGCCGCAAAAATCGAGGAGTACTTCGACTTTTACAGTGCATGGCTCTACACATGCTTTGTTTTTCGCTATATTAGAGGAAAGTTATGTTCCTTAGCGTTTTCTATACCTATTGCGCCCTCGCTATACAGAAATTACTGTGACGGTGTCGCAAGCGAGCTAATCCGGAAAGAGTCGCTTTAAAAGAAGCTATTATGCCATCACTAGCAAAGCGCGCGACTACAGCCCTCTCTTGTGCTTGCACTTTTATGTTAACTTGTATAAGCTCTTAAAGATACTAGTGAAGCTAAAAATTCGGCAAGAGCTCCGAGACAGATGTGGCATCAGAACTCATATCTGATCGCTACCCCGCTTGATACTTGTCCGAGACATGCTTTCTGCACATGGCTGGCTTACTGCAGTAATCTACCTGAGTCAGCATCGTGCTATGCGTGTGGCTATGCATATTGCGACTGCCAGTCAGAGGCTTAGAGCACTGGTGAATAACTTTCCTCAAATACCCTCTCCATGAGGCTGGGGCTGGATGGCTGTGCAGCTTCATGACCTTAGTTACCATGTAGATACTATGCTTTAGATGTACTCGTAATTGATAATTATAGTATCATAATCAATCTTCTGCGCAACGGGCAAATATCGCCAGCGGCTCACGTGCGCCTCGAATGAGTGATTCGAGTTCCCGTTTGTAGTAGCATAAATGCCGAACAGTCCACCTGTTCCCGCACCATCATACGTAAGTAAAGCTGTGGAATAAGACGTAAGAAGTCTCTGTTCTTTGGGCCGCGCAGCTGGTGCGACAAAAAAGCTGAAAACACTTTCCGAATCCGGGATGATGCGAATGCGTACTGGTCCATCAAGCCATGACACTGGAACAGGCTCTAGAATATCCGCCGGGGCCTTTGCCTTGATGGATCGTGCACGAAAGCGGAAATACGGTGCAAGTTCATTCTTTTCATCGCAGAGATAGACAACCCCAAGGTTAACGTGTTGTTGTTGTTGTTGTAGAAAATTCGAGACACCGAGCTTGTCATCGGAACTAGAGGCGAATCCGAGGTGAAGGTCAACAGAAAAATTAAAGAATGTGTGTTCTTGTTTGCGGAAAATTGCATTGATGCCTTCATTTGTAGCGTTAAACGAGGAGTCTCCGGTGAGGTTTGCGCGAGAGGATTGGATTTGCAGAGTATGCTTAGGAGAGACTTGGATTGAGGATGCGTTGTACAGAGGCCTCCAAGTTATCCAATTCTTCGGTACGGATGATCCAGGCGCGAAATCAACTACATCGGCCATGCCTACGTATGGACCCAGACCAGGAAGGTTTTTAGAGTTGCCACGCATGGGAATAGGACCAGTCATTCTTCCAGTGACAGGGCTTGCGGTGGGCCATTCTCCTTCTGGCCACGAAACATGATAGAGCACGGTCTCCCTACCCATGGGGGCGATGGATGCATTATATAATCTTGGTCCACCCCGAGTGGAAAGGGCCACACCCCACCAATTTCCGTTAAAATCTTGGAAGAGGTCAGAATGGCCAACTGTCTGAAAGTATGCATCTGTGCCTCGATTGGAAACGAGTGGATTATGCGGCATAGGTTCCCATGTCCCGTTTATTGTCTTGGATCGCGCCATTGTTGTTGCATGACCGATCGCTGTACCACCTTCAGCAATGAGAAGGTAGTAGTAACCGTCTTTTTTATATATATGCGGGCTCTCTGGGCTTGAATTACCAGTGCCGTTCCAGAGCATCCACGGCGTACTAGTGCGCCCTGTTGCCAAGTCAAGATAACATGCTCGAATAGGCATTCCTGAAGTCGCGACGACAACGGAACCATTGTCATCGAAGAAAAGGTCGGGGTCAATAACATCGCCCGGTGGATTGATTTCGAGAAGTTTCTGCCAGGAATCGTTGTCATATGGATCCGCTGTGCTGGTAAGTACGAACCCAGGCTTATAGATATCCGCATTGAACCATGTCGAGATGAGGTAGAATCTGCCATTGTGAAAACGTAAAGTGCTTGCCCACATGCCACCAAACTCCAGGTTGTTCGTAGTAAGGATAGGTGGGAACTGCTCCAAGCGGTTCAACCCGTAGCTGGCAAGCTTCCAGGTCAATAAGTCCTTGCTTGAGTAGATTGGAAAGCCTGGGAATGACTCAAAGCTTGATGTTGTGCAGAAGAAGGTATCGTCCAGCTCAGGAACAAATACGCAGCTTGGATCCGAGTGCCATCCTGGTATGATTGGGTTCGTGTACGAAAGATTAAAAGCTTGAATTGGCGCCATAAGCAGCGCGATTGCGAATGAGCGCAGCATGATTGTAGGAAAGGTCCGAGATTTTAGTGACCATAGTTTCGTGTCCTGAGACCACTATATATCTACTTTGGTCAATACAGTGCGAGTCGGGAGAGACGGATTATCCGATATGCGGGGAAAGGCTGTCGCGTAGAGAGCTCTGGTGAAATATCAGTCGTCACTACAGAATGTTTCCCTGCAAGGATAGATCAAGTGATTAACAAGTTAATTATGCTAAAGTAGTTCCCTATATAGCTCCATACTGCAAGCGTTCCGGGACTTCCGGATCACTAGCTACAACGGGCGCTACCTTCGGAAATTCCGAACTTACTCGATTATCTATTAGGCTACCCTCTATCCGTGCCAAGGCTTAACTTATTAAGCTAAGTCAGCTGCGCTGACACTCGTCGCGGGCGAGTGCCGACGCTTAATACGATATTACCGTTAATACGATAGTTTTTTTACAAAACCTCATATTATTATACGAACAAAGAGAGTCCCTTTAATTATTTTCCCTAGCAAATCTAATCCGCGTGCAGGGATAGGTGTTATAGGTGAAGAGTGTAATGGGCTACGCCCTTGATGATAACTTGGCTATGCCAAGTAGTGATTAGCGCATCGCGCGCTGATCCCGAGTATATATATCCAGCTATCATGACAACAAGACAAGCTTGTTGTCTTGTGCTTACCTTTTGGTCACATGGACGGCACGAGTAGCTGCGCGCTAGGCCGGATCCGGCCCGCCTAGGCTGGCGAGTCGGGTCTCCACCTCGGGATCGTTTTTCTTAATTATCTCTACTAATACTTACCTTATTAGAAAGTTTAGTACCTTATTTTATAGCCCTTAATCTAAGCTCT
>NW_014575133.1:0-7749 GCF_000527765.1 Bipolaris victoriae FI3 | reverse complement strand
CTCTTAAGTGTAACGGCTTAGCGTCTGTTGCTACATATATCCGAATGGGATCCGAACTAGGGTACGGTTTAGCCTAGTGGAAAAACGACTATATAAACTTAGCCTCTATAATAGCTTATTAGGTAGATTTTTAATATCCTTTCGTATAAGGCCTATAGGTATCTATTTAAATTAAGGCTCGTTTGATGTCCTACGCACTCCTATATGCCTCTGAATGACACTACTGCCGATACTGATCCGAGTAGTCTTGCCTGCGCCGTTACATTAAGCTCTTTAAGAGGGTTCGTATAAGTCTAGGTATACGGGCTGAGGATATATAGAATATAGACAAGACTAGGAAAGCCCTTAGTATATATACTAATACTAGAGTCCTCGCAAGTAGTTAAAAGAAGAAGGCTTACTATCAGTCTCTAGAGAACCGTAAGTAGGCCTCAATAATTAAGTGTGTGTTAGCCTTAGGCAAGAGACTACGCCTAGTAGTCATATTTAAGGGGAAGAGCCTACAGATTACCTGGTTCCCAACGATAATACCTAACTAGCTATACGCAACCTCCGAGAATAGCTAGACTTTAAATGCAATAGGAGCTGAGTAGTTAGATTAGATATTTCTGCCTGAGACGGCTGTGTCGGACGATCACTGGAGGATACTGATTCTAGATGGCCACGGCAGTCATATTGCTCTAGAGTTCCTATAGAAGTGCAAGCAGAACAAAGTCTATCTCCTGTTTCTGCCTGCTTATTCTTCACATTTCCTGCAGCCTCTAGACCTCTCAGTATTCTCTGTCGTGAAGAGGTTCTACTGACAGCAAATCCAGACTCTCTTGTACCTTAATAACGCAGCGCCTGTTAAGAAAGAGCGCTTTATTACAGCCTACTATGCTACAAGAGAGAGAGTAATTACTGAGAGAGTCGTACGAGCTGGGTGGGCTGCTTCGGGTATCTCTCTATTGAATATTGACCAGGTAGTCAATTCATCTCAGGTATCTCGAATGCCTGTTACTCCACCCCGTCAGAATCAGCCTCAGATTACTGAGATCTATCTCTCTACCCCTCACGAACCTCGTGATATACTTGTAGCTTAGAAACAGCTTTATAGAATAGAGAGGTTAAGTCGTACGATATACTAGTACTTTGAGAAAACTAGTAAGGCACTTGCAGCAGCGAATGTACGGGCAGCAGCGAATGTACGGGCAGCAGAATTGAATACAGAAAACAAAAGACTCTATAGTCAACTTAAAGCTCTTAGGCCTTAACAGCCAGGAAAGAAAGTTCGTGTTAATCCAAATCAACGATTTGCAGACATAGATACGATTATGGTTGCCGTACGGGCCTCACAACTTCTATGGGCGCAACGGGATGTTGACGCTGAGGAGCGGGCAGTAGAAAGAGTAGCAGCTGAAACAGCAGCTCAAACGCTCCAGTCTATGTGTACAGAGTGGCAATTGTAACTATATTGAGAAAATAAACATGATTTGTTCCGGGTGGTGGCCGGATCGGTGCGTAATCAACATCTCTAGGTAATCAACTACCCGGTCGACTAGCTTAGTGCCTACGAAGCTCAAATTCTGCTTGATAATTTTGTGGATATCGTCGCTGACAAGCATCTTCTCTTCAGCTTTATGTATGTTAACCATGTTCCAGAAATTGCAGCATAGCATACCACTTGCGCACTCCAATGCACATCTTTAGCACTCACTCTCCTTCCGATATAACTAATCGCGCTTGAATAAGTCTGGGCAGCCGTGACAACCACACCACGGGACCCGATGCCACCACAAACTTTGATAACCTCAAGGGATATCGGCGACTTTTTGGAAATCGAGGAACGCTTCAGCACTATTTTGAAGACCTGCTGATTCCTTCTTACCACCCGTATCGATTACAATGGCTCGAAGCCCTAGAACTTTTGCAAACTGAACAGCCATAATGCCAACACCACCCCCGCCAGGAAATGCAACCCAGTTGCCTGGGCTGTAGTTCGACTCCATAAGGGATCGGTAAGCTGTGATGCCGGCACACATAAGTGGGGCGGCCAAGTCATCGGAGACGTTATCCCGTATTCGCCTTGTGTAACATGTAGACGTCGTTATGTATTCTTGAAATGAATCTTCCGATGCCGTTAGCAAGAAACACATAAAGAAAGGCAGCTTGAACATCAAAACATCTGGATGTGTGAGATCATGAGCGCTTGCGATTGGACAGTGATTGTCCCTGCTGTGGTGACAATGTTCACATAATCCACACACATTGCGAAGACGTTTGATGCCAACGCAATCACCAATTTCCCAGTTTTTCACACTCGAATCAAGTTTTATCACGGCTCCTGCATCTTCATGTTCAGCACAGCGATTGCCAAATTCCGGCATTTTCCTTTCATAGTCTCCCCCCATGAAAGACAAATCGGATCTGCAAAGGCCTATAACATCAATTCCTACCAGAGTTTCTCCAGGTCCTAAGTATCAAATGTTAAAAAGGTTTTCCTCAAACACCATGAGGCCTCATCAGGGTATCTGGCTGCGGAACTTCGACTTTGTCGACCTTGACTTCGAAATCAGGATCCTCATTCACCATTACTCCTGCTTTGCATGCTTTAGAGACTCAAAAATATTCCTGTCCAAACTTTTGTAACACATTCTGCTGGGAAGTAATCATCACAATCTTATCTTATTGGAGAGCGAGGTCAAAGGTAGTGACGACGAAGAAGTTGAAATAATGTATGAAGGCAATTGTTTGATAACAAGAAAAAGGCCAGAACGCTCATCTCATACCTAGAAAAGCTAGCGGCCTTCTACATCTGAGCCCGAAATACCTATCCGAGGTTCTGTTCGTTCGGTAGCTTTCTCTGAAATACGAATCCACTCTAATACTAATGAAAAGTTTCCCACAGAGATTCAATAGTGCCTCAAAGAACTAAAAGACGCCGGCTTGCACCATGTAATTAGCTAGCAACCAAATCGTCCTTAAACTTTCAAGTACCATACGGGATTTGGCAAAGCTGAACTCACCAAAGTAGTTAAATTACAAAAGATAAACTTTTTAAGATATCTTAGTCGGTGTTGATGAAGATCACGTAAAACGGGGTAATGTAGAAGTATATAAGCTAAGACAAGATATAAGTCCCTAGACCCAGGAACAGGGAAGTCTGGTCAAGAAGATGTCGCTTTAAGTATTAGATGTACTTTGTTATTCTCTGAGTACATTGCTATTGTTTTGCAAGATTAGAAGTTCTCACCTCTACAATTCAAAAGTTTCTGTCCAATGACCGTTGTACATACCCGACTACAGAGACCAGTTGGATCACGCGAGCAACTTAGTCACCAGTTATCTATATTTGGATAAGCCAGACCGCAACCCTAGCTAGGCCCAGTGCTGAAGCTTTGTACGCGTATAGGTATCGGCAATGTAACCGTCGAACGCGCACCCCCTCATCAATAAAAATTGGACATATCCGTGCTTATAGGACGCAGACCAAAATTTACATCGCAACTTCTAGAGTCTATATCTTTATGCCTACAGTTAATTTTCTAATCATTTCTTAATATGAAGGTAGCAGTACAGTAGCACTATCTGCTAAGAAGAAGCGTTTTGATAATAATAAAAGCTGGTCTTGACACTGTTCTATAATGTACTGCGAAGTGACGCTAGCCCTAACGTAGCTTAGGGCAAGGATGTCCAATCTTTATTGATGGAGAGGTGCCAGGCTCTCGGTCGATCGATAAAGCTGGAAAACCCAGACCAAGCGGGCTAGTCCACCAAAACGACTAACCTTCACAACAGGATGTCAGCAGCACTATAATATTATATTAAGAGAAAATTATAGCTAATGATTACGCTTACTCTACAACAACTATACTTAAGGATATAATAACTAAAATAATATTAGTCGTGCTGCAGTAGGAGCAGCGTTTCTAAGCGGGCTTCATACCGTTAGTGTTAGGCAATTTTATTTCCGACTTTTTCCGATCGACCGAGAGCCCAGATGCTCCCGTGAGTCCGGCCTAGTACTAGCGTGTTGATCCAACTCCGAACATTTCGGACGAATGCCGGTCACAGTCAAGGAAACCGCATTCGCCCCCTGAGAAACTCACCCACTACTTCCCGTCCCTATCCTTTCCTCCAACCAAATCCTTCCGTAGAACCCAATCGGCTCATCCGAGCCTACTGCGATAAGCACAAAGTCAGAAAGAAAACATGACCACTCCTTCGACCGAAAGGCACATCCGAGACCGAACTTTAAAGCAGAAGATGCGAAGAGGAACCCACAGCTGCTCTGAGTGTAAGTTTCCCTGCCTTTGTCATTGTTAGCTAAAGCGACTGAGACCTGCTTGACAACAGGCAGAAGGCGCAAGGTGAAATGCATTTCTATTGCTGGCCAAGAAAGGTGTAAAGAATGTCATTTTCGAGGGAGCAGCTGCGTTGAACAATGTCCCAACAGTGGAAACACGTCAGCCCAGAAAACAAAGAGCATGCGAGAGCGAATTTCAGAGCTAGAGGCGATTATCCAGACCCTTCTTGCAGAACGGGGGACCGATCCATCCGCAAATCAGTCTCAGCCTTACATTGATGATGTCGAGTATCCCACCCCTGTGCCAGCCGACAATTCACCGGTAGCCAATCTACCCCCTCATATGCGATTGTTTGATAATGATGTAGTGCGTACCCAAAACATATCGAATCCCTTTGTGTCTGTGCTAAAATTTTGCAGATTGCTCCTGTGAATGACCAGCCCACAGTTCATACAAATTCTCACTCTAGTGGTCCATCAACCACTAGTAGCTTTGTTGAAACAACAGAAAATGGGTCTTGTGGCGAAGGAACTCCAGGGGATGCTAGCGACAAGGCCTGGGTTAATCTGAGGACTTCGAAAGACCAATATACCCGGGAAAAGTTGTTAGAATGCTTAGATTCTGGCGAGAGGCTAGATGATGCGCTTCAGAAAAACGAACAACGATGGATGATCTGGCGCTCCCGTATCTTGGCCCATCCTCCAAACGAATCTTTTGCAAATTGGGCTAAGAATATTATCCATAATGGGGCACCGTCTGATCTTGGCACGCTCATCTTGCTACTAGGCACTGGATCAGATCGAAAGGGCTCACAGAATCTGATCCCTCTAGTTGCGACTTTGATAACATCTGATGACGACTATACTACCACATTATCCGGAATAGAGTGCTCCCTTCTACTCTCAGACTACTATTGCAGCATTGGGCAACCAAGGCGAGCTTGGTTAGCCATTCAGAGAGGATTGGCATCTGCTCAACTAATTGTAAGTTTCTGTAAGATCATAATTTAAGTATTTCTTTTTAACATTGTACAGGGTTTACACCGCCGAAGCTCTTCACCGATAGCAAGTGGGATAATGCTACTCCTGCATTACGAGAATCAATTTCTGAGCCTTCTGCTGGGGACAGCGCGTGGCATATACTTTCATTGCAGCATTGAATACGCAAGAGAAGATATCAGGTTCTTTAAATCTGAAATGGGCGCTATTTGCAGTAAGTTCTTGATTGGAACACAAGATCAACGGGAGCCGTCGCTATCACTAGTCCTTGAACTCGACCAGCAGCTCCAAGCTCTGATTCTTGCCATGCCAACGACATGGAAAATATCACAATCGGAACATTCAGAGTCAGCGCAACTGTTGTTACCTGATATCGAACAAGATAAGATTCTGATCCAGATACACATACAACAATTGCGGACATATCTGTATCTGCCATTGATGCTTGGCTCAGGTTCTACTCAAACTATGCCTCCTCACATGTACGAGATGAGTCGGATAGCTTGTCTCGAGTCCTCAAGGGAGCTGCTAAGGCTCTATCAATTCCTGTCTCAACAGTCTTCATTCGAAAATACACTTGTAGACTTTATGGGCTTTTCAGCAGCAATGCTGATAATTCTTACCCTACTTGGCTGTCCCAAATTTCGAATGGGGAATGAGAGTTCTAGAAGAACAAGTAATCAAGACGAGCAAGATTGGGGAATCATTGAAACAACCATCAGCATATTGAACGGTAGAGCGGAAAGTCACGATAGTAAAGTCATCAGACAATGTCTAGAAGTCTTGCGCGCGTTGTCTGGTGCGCGAGACCCCACTGATCCCATTCGTCCAGGATGTAAATATCGCCTCGTAGTTCCGTTCTTCGGCGAGATCCTAGCTCAACCAGGCACAAAATTTGGTTTCATCAGTTCCTCTAACAACACGACAACCCCAACCAAGGCAACGACAGTACATCACAGCCACCCTTCCAACAACATGAACTCTACAAGCGTCTTAGGAAGTGCGTCGAATGGTTCCAATGCCGTACATGCGAGGAACACAATGACAATCTCAGAGTTTTCTGGTTGGGATGCATCTAGAACTATACCAGAGCTGTCGGAACATGCGTTTAACCTGTTGTCCCAAGGTTTGGAGCACGAGGAGAATGGAAATACTTTCACTGAAATGTCGCATGTTGACCTTGGACTTGGAATGCAACCCATGCGATACAATCAACAGTGGCAGTACCTTTCAGATATGGACCTTAACCAAGATTGGCTGTTACTAGCTGAACCCAGCACAAGCGATCTATTTATTGGAAATCAATGAGTCGTGTTTTGTTTGTCTCTTTTTCTGAATATCTGATAATATCGCTATGGGAACTATTTGTAGTGCCGAGTGGAACAAAGAGCTGAGCTGATGTACACCCACAGTACAGAGGTGGCTTTCAAAAGTTATTGCTGACAGGGATAATCTGTATTAATACCGAAGTACTACCAGAGCTAATCAGATCTGTCCCACCGCCCCTCCTTATACTCATTTCTACCATTAAGTCGAATTATTTCCTTTAATATAAAATGGAATCCTCTCTATCTGAGCTTATATTTAGTATTAAGGTAGCTCCTACTACTAGTGTAGCTATACCTTTACCCCTTCTACTCTATTTTTTAGTGTTCCTTTACTCGTTATTCTCCTTTTAAGCTATACCTAAGCTGGCTTAATAGAAAAGGAGATTTTAGTACAACGATTAAGGCACGCGTACAGATATTAGTATTTTAAGTTATTTTTTATTTAAAAACTCTAAAAAAACAGGTCGATATCTGCTCCTCTAGCTTTAAAGAAAAATTAATGTAGATGCTAAGACAGTCAGGCCGATAGATATCCCTGTCAGCAATAGCTTTTGAAAGCCACCTCTATACAAAGCTTACAACCAAATATAGTCATAGGCAACAAGTTTCACCTTAGTTAGTGTTAGCCTACCTTAGTCATATCTGACTTATCAAAGCAGATATAAGCACGGAGAATACTACCTAAGCTCGGTAGCTGTTCGTCTACGTGAAATACAGACCGTTTACTCAAGACTGTTATTGTTTTACTCTACCTGTGCCTAACAACCCTAAAACGTCTCACAGTTAGCTCCACTACCCCACTAACACTAGTCTAATCTACTTTCTAAATACTAACTACTAACGCTATACTATACTAATTTAGCTATAAGCTATCTTAAAATATACGCTATAGCTAAAATATAATAATAAATAAATATAATATTACTATTAAGATACTATTATCACGATACTGTAGACAGTAGAGGCCAGCCCTCGGGGACCCGATGTAACGGCGCAGGCAAGACTACTCGGATCAGTATCGGCAGTAGTGTCATTCAGAGGTATATAGGAGTGCGTAGGACATCAAACGAGCCTTAATTTAAATAGATACCTATAGGCCTTATACGAAAGGATATTAAAAATCTACCTAATAAGCTA
>NW_014575134.1:0-7837 GCF_000527765.1 Bipolaris victoriae FI3 | reverse complement strand
TAACCTCCTTCCCCATGTAGCGGAAAACCCTGTGGGCCGGAACGAGCCAATGAGAACGCGAGGTCAGCAGTCATCCCCGCGAGATGCTGAACCTCATTGGCTCAATCCGGCCCACCGGGTTTTCCGGCACATAGGGAAAGAGGTTAGATCCGCAGGGAGGCCAGGGTACCCCAGATTGAATTTCAAGTGGTTGATCGACAATAAAACGACTTCACTTAGCACCGGGGAATTATGCGTGGTATTGAGTTTCACCAGTCTTAGCTCGGCGACGTCTTAACTCCCTCTGGTTCTAGGCTTTTCTTTTTGCGCTCGTTCGCTATGACCGATCGATGCTGCCGCTACCAGCTCTGGCCGGAAGATACGGAGTACATACACACAGTTGCTCATATCGTATGCTGCAAATCACCGGCAACGGCTCATTGACATTCGCGTATTCCAGCACATACTAGCACACAATTCCCAACCACCACCTCATTCTACACTCCGTCGTTACACACTGCCACCTTAGAGAAGGGAATGCGCAATCAGCGTTGTTAATTGTATACGCCTTCTTGTCCGGTACTTTGTCGATATGAACGGCTTAAACGTTCAGGCCATGTCTCCCTGTAAAGGTAGCGCCGTTCTCTAAGTCAGCTCCGAGAACCTGGCCACTGCATTTCATTCATGTGATCAGAAACACGACATCACGGAGTCTCCGGATGTCTAACCTAGGGAAGCTTGACTACCTTTCTTGGTAAAGTGTCCCTAGCTCTCGTAGCGTAGAACGGTGCCATTATCGATGTACGACAGGGCTAACTTTCATACGGCAACCCTAAACGTTAGACTAGATTTGATTGCCATATTGTCGTACGATACAATAAACGTTGCATTCGATCATCAGGCTAGCTAACACATTAACTCCATTGTTTGTCAAATACTCCGTACCGCTTTCTAAGACAAGGTAGAACCTCCGATAAAAGGCCCTTTTGTAAGTACTCCCACGTAGCTTAGTTATTGATGATGAGTCCAGCCTCCTCTTGTGAGATCATATGACATGTCTCTATTACCAGCATTCCCCTTCCGATGCTCTTTTCCGACGTTCTGTTGCATGCTGTTCTAAAATATGGATGCATGCTGTATCTAAGGCACTCACCTGGTTCGGTGACTAGGAACGCCAGGCGAGACAACCTTGGCAAAGCTGGGCTTCCTGGCCGTGTCACTCATTGGCGGCGTAGCTTCATTGGCGGCATAGCTTCATTGGCGGCATAGCTTCATTAGCGGCATAGCTAGTTACCATCGAAGTATCGCATCAACATATTATCCTTTTCATCGCGTCACGTTACTTGAACTATCGCGTCAGGCCTCGTTCTTTTACTCTCCGCATCTGCAGCATAAGCGCAATAGAACTAACCTTCCTCACGAAATTGAATTCGTTCTTTCACTGAATCGCTCGTCGTAGAATGTTTGACGGCGTGTGCAAGTGGTTCTGCCATGTTGCCAGTGATCACGAAGGTAGAGGCGCAGTCCTCTTTGAGTGCTGCAAACTCCTAGCTCACCACATTCCGTCCTGCATGATTGGGATATTTGCGCACAATCTATTGCCGCCGCTACTTCGCGTAGTTTAGCTAGTACGTCTCACCGCAAGAAACAGAACAAGAAGAACAAGAAGAACAAGAAGGTGATTAGATGCGAGTGCTACAGTAGCTTGCACATACAGTTTCTGCTTTTGCATGTACTTTGGTTTTCATCACACACTAGTTTTCGTTATGCTTAGCCTTGCTGATACCGGCATTGATCTAGCCCCTCACGATTCAGTCGTTTCATTGGGCGCACGACGATCACTAGCATCATCTGGAAGAAGCGTGATGGCAGCGGCGTGGGATGAAAGTCGTGCCTCGTGCAAAGAGTGAAAACTGCAACTGCAAGCGACTGTACCGTTTTCGTTAGTAAAGGGATTGAGCACATGTAGTGCACGAACGCTCTCTTTTCTATTTTTGCAAGATTTGCTGCTTTGGGGTGGGTATCGCGTGTTGACTGCTTCCCGACGCGTTGGCGGAGGGGTTGCTTCAGAGATCCTGTAAATTGCAGGAGCGCGTCGCACGCTTAATTATTGGGGCTTCTTAATCGCTTGTAGGGCTAACACGATTCTCGCTTCACTTAGTTAGAAGCGACTCGAGCTTAGGTGGTTGACACATTAAGGTTTAGAGGTCAGAGAGCCCGATAGATTGTTCGGTAGGTACCTACGCCACTTGGTTTCAGCCGTGATCGCTACAGCTACTATGCCCAGCTGGCAGAAACTTTGTTTCGCGCCGCCCCACGTCACCCTCGAAAACAAGAGCCCTCTGTCCAAGAATCTGCGTCTGCTCTACAAACTCGATGGCTCCAGTGGCCAGCTGTGGCATATCTAGGACGGCCTGGAGGTCGTCTCGTCCAGAAAAGTTTTCGAATGCTTGGTTGCGGGGGTCCTCGTAGATCCTGCATTGGAGCAGGACGTCTTCTCTTCACACTCGCAACGAGGACCCTCGTGTTTCCTAAGCCTCTCATGAAGCTACAGCACTTTCTTGTTTGGCCTTGGTGTGGGTCTGCACATGGCTTGTCCTTTAGTGATAGTTTCCCAGCTGTCTGCTCATGTGTTCTGTGCTTGTGTTTTGCACCATCTTCTCAGTGTAGACTTGAGTGGGTACAGTGTTGGAGAACTCTGCTGGTGGACGTCAGCAGCCAGTTGCCCGCCATTAAGTTACTTCCTTAGCTGCAAGGTCCGCCGCTTGATTTCCAGGGATTCCTACATGAGCTGGTACACATTGAATCGTTACGGGTCGTCGGTGCGTCACTTGATATGCGTTCACGTTACTTCAATCAACTAGGCTCAGGCAACTCAGAGTCGTTATTCTTTCAACATTACACTTTCAACATAGATCCACAGGAACTTACTATACAAAATGTTATAGAATATGTCAATTCTATTGTTGTTAAGAGTAAGCGGGCAGCTGCGCGTTGGCACAATGTCCCGCAAACAACGCTGCAAGGCCGACGAGCAGGCCAACAACCACACGTAATGGCTCACCAACACCAGCAGCGATTGACACCAGAGCAAGAGCAATTTCTAGTAGAGTAGGTATTAGAAGAAGACTCACGCGCACAGCCACCCCCTCACCCTTGCGTACAAGAAATGGCCGTCCGAATTCTTCGTATGAACGGCGACCACCAGCTACTAGGACAGCTCTAGGTACCTCACTTTATTGCCGGTAACCCACGCGTCGCATCGATAGTTGGCCGAACGATCGAGAATGCGCGTACTACTAGCGCCAACTACGAGACTGTGAAGGCCTTCCTTGAGCTGTTTGAGCGTATGCGTATAACTAGAGCTAGACATACAGTATGAAGATACATGGAATATGGACGAGACTAGAGTCGTGCTAGAGGTATGTACAAACACTAGAGTGCTTGCAAGCTCTTCAAAAAAGAAAGCTTATGTCGCACTCTTTGGTGCGTGAAGAAAATTGTGTCTCTTTTATTATTATCTACACCGTCTCATCTGCTTATATAGAGGCTATCGGGCAATGTACTGTCACTCGATCATTAGTATTGCTAACAAAGTTCTCTCCGAAAGCGGATCAATGTGCAACAGGATGTTAACCGATGGAAAAGACAATATGTAAGCGGTTCTGTGTGTGTGTGTGTGTGTGTGTGTGTGTGTGTGAAGGATTATGTATTGTTATTCGTATGATGATAGGAGCAAGTTTCAATACAGCGTTATTAGTTGGTGGATAACCGCGTGACTATGCATGGTACTACTGGGCTTACAGGAACAGATGCAGATCCTTGGGCAAGTGGGGATCGGTGATACGCGGGCAACGCTGAGCGCTGGGGGGAGAATGTGGGTACAGCGGACGCGACAGACGAGGCAGCGGGCCTCTATGAGCCACAGAATACAGCATACAGTTAATGCAACTAGCATCTACATTGCCTGGCCAAGGACGTGTAGATAGTGCCTTGTTACACGGGGTCTACACAAGGTAGGGGAATACTTGCCTAGTCTCGGTCCGGGTTAGGGTGA
Organism: Bipolaris victoriae FI3; assembly: GCF_000527765.1. Taxonomy (NCBI): domain Eukaryota; kingdom Fungi; phylum Ascomycota; class Dothideomycetes; order Pleosporales; family Pleosporaceae; genus Bipolaris; species Bipolaris victoriae. The sequence continues at coordinate 3,801 of NW_014575134.1, read as the reverse complement.
GACTGGATGATGAAGTAAACCGTGCGATTGCCTGGCGATTCGTAGTGGAAAAGAGTTATAGGAGTTAACCGAGGGTATGAATCGACAATTCAATTCTATATGGGAATAGAATAACCAAGTATCAATCTGTGTACGAGAAGAACTTATGAGAGTTGATCACAACGAGTGTAATAATGAGATCCAACACATTCTTATACCCATTGCCTTTGGACCCAACATCCGGCCGAGCCCTTGACATCTTAGATGTCGCTGGCATCCCCAGATGTCCTGTCTTGGCGAGATGCCAGGTCACGTGACCAGTGCCTCGCGGTGATCATTACCTTCTGACGCGGGCGTCGGTTGGCCTTCAACCCTCGTTCCCACGTCAAGGAGAGAATCCTTCTTGTTATTTGTAACATGCCTAAGGGGAAATGGCAGGCCTCTGGGGACAAATGGTCCTTTTGGGATGAAGTAGGGTAAGTCAATTAATATCCATACCGCGTCGGCTGTCCGCCATGCCTGTCACATAGCTACGCAGAACGCGGCTGAAACCGAGTAGGACTAAATCAAACCAAATCAAAAGAGGGCTACAGTCGTGCAAGAGCCAATCCAACTTTGCTCGTGACGGTGTGGAAGATTGACCGCCGCGACAGACAATCTCAGAGAACCAAACAAAGAGGCGGTGGAAGCCAAGCAACCGGCCAGCGAACTAACCAGGGATAGGTGGCTCCGGCTTTAAGATACTATGGTCTACAAGTATGGCATGAGTACGGAGTAAGGTCCGATAACATACGGAGTAGATGGTGTAACATTAGGCACTGCATCGGCCCGACTAACTAGTGCTTGACACCCGGCTTGGGTGTCGGCAAGTTCCCCTTCCCCTTGGAGCAGCCCGGCACTGCCCTTTCGGACCGTTGCCTCAGACTATGCCAGTTATCCGCCCCTCCCCGCGCCGGCAGTATTCACCGGTATTTTAACTCATACAAGAACTTGCTTGACAGGCCGCGCTATCGCACATTTTCGGTTCGACAGCGTAGTAAGGCGAGAGGAGGGCAGCTGCGTTTGATCCCAGTAGAGCAGTGTAGAAAAGTGAGTCGCTGGCTTGATGCAACATCGTATATTGTATTGTTCTAGTTTGATGGTTACTATTTATGTAGATAAGTGCAGACTGCAAACCGCCCGTTATCTTCCACCGAAGTAGTACATCGTACCCTGTTTCCGAAGACATCCATCCTGCTTCCGCCAAGGAGACCAGGTGCTCTACCCTACCGGGCCGATATAGTTCTGCTACAGTATTGTGATAGATATAGGCACATGTACTCCGTACATCAATTGGCGATTGCGGCTTCACCCTTGTAAGCAGCGTTCCAAGAGTCCGATCATTGAAGATCGTCGATTGACCAATCACACCAATGGTTCTGCAGCTGACTTCTTGCGCTAAGCTATATACAAAATGTGGGGCTACGCAAATCTTTTGCGCAGCTGCGTGTAGGGGTGAAGCCGCAATCGCCAATGACTGTACAAAAGTAGAGCATTGGGGAACGATCCTGGCATGGTAGCAGATATAGCTATGATGATTTCTACATATGTAAGCACCGATTCAATTTTGGTAGTGAGTCCAAGGCGTATGATAAGATCTGATGGTCATCAGGTATATCGCAGCGGGCGGCCAGGCGGCGGTGGAGTGACTTGGAGCGAACGGACCACAACCGCTGACTACATTCAGGATAATGCTAGGAGTCCTTATGATTCTTCACCAGAAGTTATTATCATGCTTATTTGTTGTAAAGCATGCCCCCCAAAGTTGCATTAGGCTGGAGTCAATCTCGCACGGGTTGTACCGTACATGGATTCCACTGCGTACAGACAAGGTCATGATGTACACTCTCATGCATTTGCAACTTCCGCTTTGCGCATGCAGCTCAGTTTCCATCCCACGCAGGACACGGACCCGCCTGGTATACGCTTGTGCAAAAGAGGTTAAGCCAAATAGATATTATGCATTGATTGACCCGAGCGTGTCAGAAAGAAAATCAATCTATGGGATTGCTGACAGGGACTAGTATCATTTGGCAAGATTACCACTAAACGACAGAGGCTTAGCGTGGCATCGAAGGTCGTCTGCTCACAGAAATCGGAAGCTGCAATTGCATGAGAGTGTAACTAGTTTCTCTACGGATGATCGTTCAAACAAAGCTATGTAAATCACTATAAATTAGCTGGTGCAGGGAGTGCTACGCATCGTATCCGGTGTGTTCCGGATGAGCAACATCTTCAAAAAGCAGTTGAATTGGTTACGATACTGTTGGTAAAGTCCAACAGATTAGGCTTCCTTATCAAAAGTTGTCACTATGTCTGTTTTGTTATTATTAACTAGTAAACATGCAACCTGCAGCTGCATTACGTTCAATCCAATCTCGAGCTGGTTGCACTCCGCCTCGTTAGCTCCAGCAATGCCTGTACCTTTCTATGGTACATGGATTCTGCTGCATCTAGACGGGACAGCTAATCGGCTTTTGCTGGCGGACGAAATCACCTTTATCATTTCGCCCAAAATGTGCAGAGGGCTGCGCGTCAGATGATACGATAGGCTGGGAATCATGTCTAGTCTATTCGAAAAAAGGGCGAATGCCCGGCACTACAGAATATAAGAATGAGCTGAAGGCCATCTGCAATAGCCCATCAACCTAAGGAATTCACTCTTCAAGATGGCATCAAACCAATCCTATACACGTTCCTCTCATCAAGGCGAATCTTTCAGCTCGGAAGTGAATCCTTACAACAATGTCTGCGATCAATGCTATCGCCGCAAGCTCAGCTGTTCTCGTGGGAAGCCTGCGTGCGAGAGATGCCAACAGTCTGGCCAGCAATGCACGTACAGTATCAGCAGGCCTGTTGGGCGCCCGAAACGATCAGAGTCCGATGAGAGTCGTCAGCATAGGCGTACTGCCATGCGTAATGCTATCAGAACACAGGAGCAGGCATTGCAGAGAAAGGGCCTGTACACTCCCGTATCACAACGTAGTCTCGAGGGTATGTTCGCTTCAGCTAACTGTTGGTCGGCTTGCTAACTCGCGATGATCCTACAGACTCTCAGGCTAGCGACCAGTCCGGCCAGAAAGAAGAGACAAGACACAAAAACCCAGGAATCCAAATGCAGAACGATTCGAACCGTTCCGAAACTGCGTTGTTTCACTCGAATCTAGATACAGGACTGCAATCCCTAAGCTATGGGTCACAAGCCGATCAGGCTTACCAAAACCACCTAAGTCGTTCTGGAGAAGACACCACGAGTGGCCGAGCAGAGCGCCACGGCCAGACGTCAGCACAGCCAAACAACGCTCAGGGTATCTCAGAGCCGATAGTCACGACCAGCTTCGACTGTGGCGTACTACCACCCCTGTCGCCCGCGTTGGACGAAGAATTTCTAGATCTGAGTTTCCCTAGCCAGGAACGCCTCTACATCGATCTAGAACCTCAGCACTCTAACTCAACCGGCAGTAGCAGCGATGAAAAGTGTAATTGCCTTTCGTACATCATGCAATTCTTGAACAGAAACCGAGAAGGAAACAATACGAGGCGCGATCCCATGAACAGGATCCACTTACTCAACGAATCTGCTGAGCAATTTCTCATGTGTGAAAGTAACCATAGTAAGCTATGGTACATCATCGTGTTGGCTCTCTACCAAGATGCAGACGATAGTCTAAGCTTACCAGAAGAGCTGCGAGAGACGATAGGTGCACAATCTGAAGCAAAGCAATCCCACGGTGACAAAAAATCAACCTTGAACATGGTACGTTATACTTATCGCTCTGGGAT
>NW_014575135.1:0-7985 GCF_000527765.1 Bipolaris victoriae FI3 | reverse complement strand
AGTGTCACTCAGAGGCATATGGGAGTGCGTGGGACATCAAACGAGCCTTGATTCAAATAGACACCTATAGGCCTTGTACGAAAGGATATTAAAAATCTACCTAATAAGCTATTATAGAGGTTAGGTTTATATAGTCGTTTTTCCCACTAGGCCAAATCGTACTCTAGTTCGGATCCTGTTCGGATATGTGTAGAAACGGGTGCTGAGCCGTTACACTAAGTAGTCTTACCTACGCTGTTATAATTATAGAATCTACTAAGCTTCTATTAGCGTAGATACACCTAATAATTATAATCTAATCTCTACTTTTATCTTAGAGTACCTTACGAACTTTCTTTTAATTCTATACAGCCTTTAAAAAGATTCTTTTAGATAGTAAGATCTAGCTAAGTAAGAAGCTTTTCTTATCTATATTATAAATATTATATAGTATAATGTTATATTAATTAAGCTTAGTATAGAGGAGATTAAAATATAATTAGTAGTTATCTAGAGTGTTATATGGGGTAGGGATCTATACTTCTCTGTTCTAGTCCGCACTAAGGTAGGAGAGTATTATGCTAGTGTTCTGTGAGAGTTTGTCTAGCGATGTAGTGGAGTAGTGTACTTAAATAGAAGGTAATAAAGGTTTAATAACTACTAATCTATATTAAATAGACTAATAAGTAATAATCTTGTTAAGTAAAGTAACTAGTAAGAAAGTATAATTTAAGTTGACTATAACGAGAGTAATAATAAAATCTATCTATCCTTATATCCTTATTGCTTCTAGTCTTACTATCACTACCGTCTCGACTTCCCTCCTCTTGGCCTGATGTCCCTAATAGCTGCCATTATAGGATTACTGCTATCACATACTAGCGCCTGATGGTCGTCTTGGCGTGATGTTAATCACGTGATCTTCGCCCCGCGATAATCATTACCTTCTGACGTGGACGTCCATAGGCCTTCAGCCATCGCGTCACTTGTCAAGGAGAGAATCCTTCTTGTTACTTGTAACATAGAGCTTTAGCTAGATAATAGTCGCGGTTAATACTAGTAGCTTTTCTAATATATAGTTTATCGTGGTAACAGTAAAAACAATAAATAACTTAGCTATTAGAGGGCTCTTATTCTATAATAACGGCTATAAAATTTCTAACTATAGATTAAGAAGGTAGTAACCTACGTTTTAATAGTTTTTCTATATATTTTACTAGCTCTAATTCTTATAGTAGAGTAAATAATTATAATTCTAAGTAGCTGCAGCTCTTAACTATGTTTTGTTTTAGTGCCGGCGCATTAATATTGTAATATTAATACTAAACTGTTTTATAGCTGCGTAATATAAAAGTTAATCTTCTATATCTTATAAATTAAGTGCCGCAATTGCTTTTATAAGAGCTATTATAGTGGTGGAGTTATCACGTGTTAAAAATGATAGGTGGATATTTTGATGGGGTAGATGGTGTTGCATTGGCTGAACTATTACACGCACTGACCACACGCAGTATATACAAGATAATCCAGCCGACAAAGATCAACTAGTTGTAGCCAACACAAAAGTTGACTAACTTAAACCCAGCCTATGTGACCAGTTGAACTAGTGTAGGTAGATATCCAGTCATTAAGCCAATACTGTAGTTAGCCCTGGGATAGAGATAAGTCATCTCCTTAACCTAGGGAAACGTGGGTTGTTCATGATAACGCCTCCCCTACAGTTATCACTCCGGCCCCTGCCATTATCGTTGCAAGCTGATGTACAATGCCCTAGACTCTGAATTTGGCCATTTTCTCCACCCCTACACCAAAAAAGAAAATTACCACTGTCCGCACGATAGCCGCTCCCCCACCCAGTCCTGATCAGTTCTATTTGGATTTGGGATTCATAATTGCCTGTGAAGTATCAGTAAATACACAAGGAGAAGGTTTTAATTATACCCAAGCATACCCATGTTGGTAAGAGTTTTACCGCAGTAGTACAGCCCTTCCCTACAGTTGTCTGCTGCAACGCCGGTTGCGAAGAGAGCAAGGACAGGGATGGCAGCAGTAAATTTCATGGCCGCTTTCCTGTCTTGTTGGAGAGGTTTTGGTGTTGTGTATTAGAGGCGCTCGCTGGGAAAGTCTGAGATGCTGATATCGAAGTCAACTGAAGTGCTTGATGGAAAATATTATCGGGATGTTCATGGCTTTTATAGACCGCTCTAATGTAGCAAGCTTTAGTGCATGCTATTTTCTTCTCTGTACGCAAACCCTTACCCATTCAGTGCATAGATCAAGACTTTTCGCTCACTCCGAGCAGTGAGGCTATTATTAGTATCACATCTCAGTAGGGAAATAGCTTATGCGATGCCTAGAAGCAAAGCGATGCATAGTATAAAGTGGTATGCCCCAATACAGTTAACTATGAACCAACTTAAGCGTAATCACTAGTCTTGAATCAAATAATGGTCCTTTATAAAGAGCGCACTAGCTCGTAATAAGTATATGGGCGTTGAATTTTTTTACTTAGATTGGGCTTGGTATTGGGTGTGAGCTGTTGACGAAGTATTTGCTCAAGCATGGAAGTGGGACGGCGTTTCCCAAACGAGGTGGGGACACAAAGCGTAGCTCGCTATCGCTGATAAGTAAGCTAAAGTTTCAGCTGGAAGATGTGAGGCTGAGGGTGGCCTAATGCTCCTTCGGCGCTTGGCTCTACATGAGATGTAGCGTTATGTCCTTGTTATGAGATCCAGACTAACCATGATTGAACAAGGTAGCAAGTTGTAATGGTAGCTTGCAGCATAGGTTACTTAGCAAGAAGCACGAGCGTTCTGTAACGATCTTAGGCGAGGAGCGGAATGTGTTTCTGTCGCACTTAGGTGTGCTGATGATGATGCATCAGGAAGGATTCATCGATGAGCAGCAGAGTTGTATTGTGCAGTTTCTTCATCAGGCTCACTGAGACGATGCCTTGGCCTACGACAGTTTCATCAGGCTACGTTTGGCTTAGCGCCACCCTTACCTGACCGTCGCCAATTTAGAGCTTGAATGAAGATTTAGGTAGCGGCAAATGACCGCCACACCACTGCTTCGCGTGATAATTCCCCAATTACTGTTGTATTAAATACGCTACCGCAGGTGTGAGCTTGGGTTGGAAAGCGTAGTCAATATAGTAGTATATGAGGAATTATTACGCCAAGAAGTGGTGTGGCGGTCATTTGCCGTTATCTTATGGCTGATTGTACGGCATACCCTTGTGAATCTATTTTGAGGGCGGCGTTACGGAGATATCACATGTTGGATGTAATCAATGAAATTTGTTCGGGTGGTTTACTTCCTGACACGCGAGCTTATGTTCATGGTAGGATGACATTGTTAGACGCAGCGAAAGGCTGGCTGAGCACATAGTTATCCTTGCTCAACATTCTAACTCGCCGCCTCAAAATCTTTTGCGCTAGCACGCATTACGACCAAGTTGATCTAGTTAGGACAATGCGCGGAGAGCTCGACCATGTCTTACCTTGCATAAGTCGTTGCTTGGCTAAATTTGGCACGTAAGACGGACAACGCGCTGCGCACGCGTTTGGACTCAAGCCCACAAACTAGATACACTACTTTTTCTTTAGCCACGGCTACAGTATCGCAGTAAAAGCTATGAAACGGCCCAGCGAGCCGCTTTCCTCATCATTCTTCCCTCTAATCTATAGCACTCCCAGAGCTACTTTCTCTTGTTGTGAGCTAAAGTCTCTACCGCTCATCACTGCCTCGCTGACCCGATAGTTCGATAGCCCTCTCTTGTGGCAGCTATGTTCAGCGCTATCTGGTCACAGTATTTTCCTCCGAAGCCCGGGTTCACCGAGAAGGATATCCCACCGGGCAGCCAGTTCGGCAAGGTTTTCATTGTCACCGGCGCCAACCAGGGCATTGGCTTGGAGTTAGTCAAAATGCTCTATCCGACGGGTGCGACCATCTATCTAGCAGGCCGCTCGCAGGAGCGCATTGAGAAGGCTATTCAGCAAGTTATCGACTCTCATAAGCCTGAGCCTGTCGTGCCGGCAATTCTTAAGCACCTCCACCTTGACCTCAGCGATTTAACCACCATTAAGACCTCAGTAGCTGCTTTCACTGCGCAGGAGAAGAAGCTGGACATTCTATGGAACAATGCGGGCATTGGATGTAATCCGGAAGGAACTACCACGAGGCAATCTATCGAGGGCCACGTTGGTATCAATTGCATCGCACCCCTCTTGTTCACCCAAGAGTTACTTCCTCAGCTGCATGAGGCTGCTAAGAACGCTCCAGCAGGCAGTGTGCGCGTCATCTGGACTGGCTCCCTGATGATCGAGACGCACTCTCCAATGGGCGGGATTCAGTACGAGTTCGTAGAAAAGGGAAAAACTACAAATCCAGCACGTGACTACGCCACTTCCAAAGTGGGCAATTGGTATCTGGCAGTCGAAGCTGCTCAGCGATGGGAAACGTACGGCATCGTCAGTGTCGTTCAGAACCCCGGAAACCTGCTTACGAACATCTACTCACACCAGCCAACGTGGCTCATGGCCATTCTAAAGCTAGTGTTGTATAATCCAAAATTCGGCGCTCACACACTTCTCTACTCCGGCTTTACCCCAGACGTCGGCATTGCGAAGAACAATGGAGCGTATATCAGGCCGTTCGGACACATAGCTTCAAATGGACGACGGGACATCTACATGGGGATAGCTGCGGGTGAAGCAACCAAGTTCTGGGAATGGTGTGAGAAAATGTATCAGCCACATATCTGAGGCGCATATCGGAAATGGCGCGCTTCGCCTCAGAACAATATCGAAGAATAAAATCTCCTTCTCAATGCCTACCTCTTATGCACACAGCCTACATCTGTGGAGGACTCTCAACGATGCAGACTCCGCAACAATCAATTTAATCAATCTTAGAATCGTCAATTGAATTGATTGTTAGCTGTACCGCTACGGATTGATTGTAGATTGATTGTTCGTGTTTTTGAGTTGATTGATTGGATTGACGCTACAGGATTGAAGTTGTGTGCTATTACTACAGCTAGGTAGTCCACTCTTGTATATTGTAGTCACGTACAAGATCCTCATCCGACAGATCGTCCTTATCGTTGGCCTCAGCGCTACCGTTAGGCTGAGTTTTGAAACCAGCTGTTACCCACGCTTTCACCAATTGAAGAGCAGCAAGTAGCTCGCTGCCAATAGCGCGTCGTTTGGGCTCTAGGGGGTCACCAAGCTCACTAAAGAGCCGCTCACAATCGCAGCTTGATGCTGGGATAGTTAGCATATCAATTGCAAACTGGCTTAAACACGGGTACTTTGAGTGCATCTGTATCCAATATAAGACTGGGTGACCGTCTCCTAGGTACTGCTCTCTGCTCCACTCAGGCTCCTGGGTCTTCCAGCGCTTGTACTCATCCTCGTCTGCCTCCTCATCATTCTTTCGACGTACAAATGCGCCAATCACATCGTCTATCCCACACGCAATCGCTGTTGGACTTCTACAAGTTGCTAGAGGGCGCTGGCGCTGAGGTTTGTACGTCTGCCAGAGTTGTTGGAACCCAGCGTTAGCCGTATTAAGCTACTCTAACTTGTCAGCCCAGCTATTGTCACAGTAGTGCTTGTAGTATGGATGGAGGCAGACAGCGGCGTAGTAAGCTGGCGAGTTGTCAAGCTTGCTGTAGTAGCTATTTGCCTTACTCCAAGCAGTGCGCAAGTTGATGTAGATATGGTCCTCAGGCGCGTCAGCGTAGTTGAAGTTGACTTGCTCGTATGGGCGCGTACGGGCTTCGAGCGCGCCAAGTATATACTCAAAGACAGGTATAACCTTCTATATAGCACCAAAGTTGCCTGCTTTGCCACGTCCTTCTAGCCGCTCAGTAGCAAATTTGAGCGGCTCTAAGCAATCCTGGTACTCAGTTATCACTGCCCAATCAGCAGCAGTAAGGCCAGTTGATCTCATCCAAATTGGAGCGTCGGGCAACTTATTATTGAGCTGTGTTGCATGCCTATTATTAAGAACGATGCGGCTGATGTGGTGATCTGCGTATGCGTTATAGGCAGCCTGGAGTTGAGTAGCGCGTCGAAAAGCAGCGTAATACGAGTTCCAGCGAGTAACAACTAGCTTGACTAGTTCAAGTACTTTAAGACGCTCTCCAGCAGGCAACTCGGCGGTAGCGGCGCGCTGAAACTCTCGAAATAGCTCGTACTGTTGTGGTGTCTTGATGTGGTTGATGACGTCAATCAAAACACCCAACGGCCCTTGTCTACGCCACTCCTGTAAATACAACTCCTCTGTATTGAGCTGTTCAGCGGCGTTGCCGTAAGCGTCTTTATCTCTGCCAAATATAATAGCCTGGCCAATAAGATTGAATGTATGAGGGCCGCAACGAAGGCGTCGATGGGTAGCGTTAAATTCGTATACGCGGCTGAGCGCGGCGATCGCAGTGTCGTTATTGGCGGCGTTATCGAGTACAAAATAACCTAAATTATCGCGAGTAATGCCGTATACGTTGAGAGTGTTGATGATCGCAGTTGAGATAGCCTCGCCAGTGTGAGCACCTGCGAGCTGTGGTAGATCGATAGGAAGGTCTCGTATTACTCCAGAGACGTCAGCATAGTGAGCGACAATTCCAAAGAAACCTCGCTTGCCACCTTTTGTCGACCAGCCGTCAAAGCTTATATGTATTTTACTTGCAGCTTGTGATAAGGCGTGGACGACTTGGTGCTGTAACTGGTGGAACAGGCGCATCGCGTAAGTAGCAACGCTCCGAGGACTTACCCATAGTGCTGCCTCTGCCTCTGGATTCGCAAAGCTAATCATCTTTCTAAACGAAACGTTTGAAAGCAGCTCAATTGGTAAGTTTTTATCAAGTAAGCAGAGGACTGCAGCTTGTCAAAAACCCTGTATATTGAAATTGCCCATCGCGTTAGCAGCGCGCTGAGAGACAACAAGACCATCCGCAAACGCTTGCCACAGAGAGAGTTGTCCACTAGTCTGCTGGCGCTGTTGTAAGCCGTCTTTCGACTGCATATGGCCTCGTTTCTGCTGGGTGAGGTGGGACGCTGCAGCTGATGTAGCTCTTGTGACGTCAAATATACCACTACCGCCAGTATCAATAACCTTATGAGTATGGCAATACCTGCATACAAACCACACATTATGTTCGGGTTACTTCGCTCAACAACATGATAGCCATGTCGAAATATCCAGCTTTTAACGCGTCGCTGAGTTGCAAGAGGCTTCATAAAGCCTCGTAAACGTTGCCAGTCAATACCATCAAAGTTGTCGCCATCTCTATCATCATCGCCATTGCCATCGCTACCATCATTCCCAGCTTCAGTTGTAACCGCCGTACCAGCGCGGCTGCTCTCAGTAGGCGTGGCAATCTCTGCCTCTAGCTGTGATTCTCGTAATTACGATTCAAATGTTGTAGCCTGGCTCGCGGCAGCAAGGACTTGAAGGGCCGATAGTGAACGTTGGAATAGGCGTTGAGATGATAGCTCCGATGAGCATTGACGTTTAGTAGGAGTAGTACTAGAGATAGAAGCTCGCGAGCGTTTAGCCATAGTAGGCAATCAAAACACTAGAAAATGCGTTAGTATAGGTGGCAAGGGCGACGTTAGGATCATCAAAACAATGCAGAGGTACCAAGTGTTAGATAAGGTTAGAGCGCGCGCTGACGAGTCTAGTACAAGATAGGATAACGCCCCTGCGCTAACTACAACACTATAAAACTATCGTAATACAAGCAATTTAGCGGCTCCAAAAACCTCCTCTAGCTCTTAACTAAGACAATCAATTCAATCAATCCAATCAATTCAACCAATTCAATCAATTCAACCAATTCAATCAATTCAACCAATTCAATCAATTCAACCAATTCAATCAATTCAACCAATGCAATCAATTCAACCAATGCAATCAATTCAACCAATTCAATCAATCTTTGTTTCTTAGATTGATTTGAAGCTAGTGTTCTAGTAGTGACCGATTGGATTGATTGGATT
>NW_014575136.1:0-7967 GCF_000527765.1 Bipolaris victoriae FI3 | reverse complement strand
CTAAGAAAATAGTTATATATCTACTAAGCTTCGCTATATAGATATATAAAACCTCTAGCTTAGATAAGAGTATACTAAAGAATTAATAAAGATAATATATCTCTAGATAAGTTAGATACTAGTAGATAGGCTTACTAAAAACCTTTCTAAATAATAATTTAGGAAGTTCCTTAAGCTACTAAGGCTTAAAGACTAAGAGAGCTTAGCTAACTAAAGAGTAAAAGAATAGAAAAGTATAAAGTAAAAAACTATAGAATTAAACTAGTTCTAACTAAAGGCTCTTGATAAGTATAAGGGCTAGAGCTCTTAATAAGTATTAAGCTTAGAAAAGAGAAAAATATAAATTGAATTATATCTTAAGCTCTAAAAAGTATATAACTACTATAAAGATCTAATAAGAAATAAAATCTTAAGCTATCTATAAGCTATATAAGCCTAAAAGTAAAGATACTAAAAAGTATAAGCGTTTAACTTTTTAAGTTTCTTATTAGTTAATACTCTTATATTAGCCTCTATACTATAGATTATTAAGTTAAGATTCTTTAGATTCTTCTTACTAATTTAAAGGTATAGAGAACTAGAAAGGCTTAGCTTACTAGCTAAAATAACTTTGATTAGTTTAGATAATATTAACTTAGAGTAGAGCTTACTTATAGAGATTTATAAAAGATAAAACTCTAGAGATACTCTATAAAAGATAACTACTAGAGATAGATATAAGCTAATTAGAATTCTTAGTAGAAATAGAAATTTTAGTACTATTAGAATTATAAACTATATAAGCTAATCTTATAAACTAATAAGAAAACTTAAATAATTTATTCTTACTAGCTAGCCTAAAGAGAGCCTTATCTATCTTCTAGAAAGGATCTTAGTTAAGCTTCTAAGAAGCTTTATTAGCTAAAGTCTTCTTAAAAACCTTAATAGTAGCTAATTTAGACTTAGGCTTATAACTAAAAGTAGTAAACTTTGTCTTAGACTTACTAGAAGACCTAGTAGCTTAATGGTAAGTAGGTAATAGAATATAAAAATTAGAGCTAGACTATTAATTAAACTTACTATTAATTATACGTATAGTAATTTAAAACTTAAACTTAGCTACTTTATATTTCTTCTCTATAGCTCTAGTAGATACTACCTTTATTAAACTATTAGTAGCTTTCTTAACTATTAAGAAACTAAGAAATAAAATATTAGCCTAAGATAAAAAGAAATAAGAAAACATAAGCTTAACTAGAACTTATAATTTCTTATATAGATAATTACTAACTCTATATATAGAGTAGTATAAGTTTATATTCTAAGATATAATATTAATATAATTACTATACAAAGGCTAACTATAAATAAAGTAAATAAACTTAACGTAATAAAGATAGATCTTATTACGCTCTATTATATATATAATGTTGTATACTTAAAGTTTATAATTATCTCTATCTAAAGCTTTATCTTTAACTTAGCTAACTTTAGAAGGAGATTAAAGCTCTATAGAAGTATTAGCTCTACTCTTACTCTTATTTAGCTTAGTTATAGACTTATTATTTATAGAATTAGCCTTATTATTAGAGAACTAACTACTAAGCTTATAAGTTACGCTCTTAAGCTTAGAATTATTAACTACTAGATTATTTTTATTACTAATAAGGTAGAGAGATAAATACTTAGTTATATTAACCTCTTTATACTAAGGTATAGAGAGTAATAGATCTAAATTCTTAATACGCTTTTACTTTTTTATAATTATAACCTTAGGGCTTAAGCGACTATAAAAGCTCTTTTAGAGAGCTAAAATACTTAAGCGTATAGGTAAGTTAAAGTAGTTAACTAAAGCTTAAGCTTAAACGTAGGTCTTTAGGTAGTAAAGAAAGGTATTTAACTAATTACTAGAGAGTATAGTCTTATAGTTAGTATAGAGAGTCTTTAAAAGTATATCGCGATTACTAACCTTATTAGAGAAAACTTAGAAGAGAGGAGAATTACCTATAAGAGAAGATTAGCGTAAGCTTAAATAAATAAAGAAAAATTACTAAAATTAACTTATAAGTTATACTAGACTAAATAGAGACCTTAGTTATAGAGGTACCACTATTAAATAAAAATAGAGTTTAACTAATTATATAAGATAATAAGATAGCTAAATTATCTATATCTAAGTTAGACTCTAAGTCTTTTAACTTAACTATAGTAGTAGACTTCTTCGCGTAAGCTCTATAACCTTAACTAAATATAGTAGATAATCTTAAGATACTAATAAAATAATACTTAATACTAGAAGAAGAAGTTAAAGCTTAAGAGGCTAAATAGACTAGAATAACTAAATCTATAGTAGTAGAAGCTTATTTAATAATACTACGCTTAGAAGTATAAGAAGATACTTAAGTATATAGCTAAGAAGTTTAAGACTTACTAATAACTAGATACTAAGCCTTATTCTAAGAAGCTAAAGAAACTAGAGTAACTAGAGTACTAATAAAAAGAGCCTGCGTAGTAGAAAGTAGAGAATTATACGTATAAGAATAAGTAGTTGTATACTTACTTATATTTAAGCGCTAAGCCTTAGCCTAAGATTAAGAATAGACGTATCTATAAAAAGTAGAAGTCTAAGTAATCTATAATTATAACTAAAAGTTTACTTAAAAATAAGTACTAAACTCTATATTATAGAGATAGGTAAATATATAGATCTAAAGAGTTAATAAAGATATAAATTAGAGATATAGAGATTAAGAAGAATCTCTCTTATATAGATAGATAAACTTTATACTATTATTAGCTAGATTACTCTAAGCTCTAGCTAAATAAGGACTAGAATTAGCTAGAAGAGAAGCTAATAGAGTATTTAGATAAGATAAAGAAGAAGCCTTAACCTTAGAGCGCTTTATAAGAGTTAGTATTAGTAATAAAGTCTTACGCTTAGAAAAATACGCTACGCCTAACTATAAGAACTTATCTTTCTTATAAGTAGCTATAAAATAAGTTCTTAGTAAGTAAGCTCTACTAATAGTCTATAAGTAAGGCATAGAGGAGTGTAATCTCTCTCTAAGAACTTAAGCTAGTATTATTACTACTAAAGATATAATAAGAATTAGTATTAAGCGTCTCTAAAGCTATAAGCTTATTATTATTAGTAAAGTAGAGAGATAAAAAGGTATCTAAGAAGTTAATAGTAATACGCTCTATTATAAGAATATAATACAACTAGATATAATAATAATTAGTAAAGTTTTCTTAGTTAAAATATTAAATTCTACTTATCTACTACTAATAGTAAGAGTCTATAAGTAGTATAGAGAACTAGAAGTAAGCTATAGAGTAAGAAGAAGGTATAAAATAAAGCTATAACTATAGTAGAGACTAATATTAGACTAAAGAACTATAGTTAAGAGTAGAAAGATTAGTATTATAGTAATAGTAGGGCGTTATACTAAAGATAATATTATAGTAAAGTAAGGGCATATAAGTATATAACTAAGCTAATAAATAGATATTAAAATAATAATATATTATATAGTAGTACTACTAATTTTAAATAAATTAAAGGCTTAAGCTTTTCTATATAAGAAGTATATTATAGTAGAGCTTATACCTATAATTAAACCTAAACTATAATAGAAAATAGTAAAGGTAAAGGAGTTAGAGGTAAGTAATTTAGCTATACTAAACCTAAACTAAACTTAGATAGAATAATAAAGCTAGAGTATTATAAATCTAGTACTATATAAAAAAGCTAAGCTTAAGTAAAACTTAAGTAAGATAGATAATCTAATCCTTAGTTCTATATATAAGTAACTTTATCTAAGCTTAACTACCTCTCTATAAGTATTTATAAAGAAAAAATCTTATTAATAGTACTATATATAGATATAGAGATTCTAAATAATAAACTAGATAGTTAATTAGACCACTAAGATAAAGAGTAGTAGCTATAATAAGAGTATAATATCTATAGAGATAGTATATAGTAAACAATACTATAGCTATTATAGCTATATTAGATATAGCTCTTATATTTATTAAGTAGAATTAGAGAATATAAAGAATAGTAACGCGTCTAAAAAATAATATCTTATTCTACTTAATAAGAAAAGTTATAGTAGTATTATATAATACTATTATAAAGTTATAATAGTATAGAGAAGTGGCCTATATACTAAGATTTCCCGCTTACTAGTAAACTATATTTAGTCTATTAGGTATAATAACTATAAATAATATAGTTATAATATAAATAGTAGAATAGTTAATTACTATAAAAATAAAATAATAATATTATAAACTATAGTTCTAATACTAATGATAAGTATAGTAAAGCTCTTTAATACTTATAGATTTATAATATTTGTTTATTTATTTTATTTTATTCTATCTTATCTTAACTATAGATTAATTCTAATACTATCTTAAATCTATTAATTTAAAGATAAAATCCTTCTTTTAGCGATAAATCTAGTAGTTATCTTATACTAATCTAAGCCTAGAAAGAAAGCTTTCTATCTCCAAAAGATTTTCTTCTACTAAAATTAATTATTTTTTATTCTTCTCTACTTAAGTATATACTAAGAGATCTAGAATAATATATATCTATTTCGTTAAAGTTTAATAAGTTTATACTAGAATAGTAGTATAGACATCTCTTTAATATTAGTATCAAACAATTAGAGAGTAGTTATGCTACTCTAATTAACTATAAAGACGCGATTATAGTATATAAAGTAAGTATAGAGTTAATATATTATATTAAGAGACTAAGAAAGATAACTTATAGATAGCTAGAAACTAATATAATATATATTAAAAGCGCTATTTTTATGCTAAATTGTATAAAGAAGTAGAGAAAGTTTATAGAATAGTTTAAGATTAAGATAAGTTTAGTATAGATAGAGGCAACGCTCTACTTTATTTAGAGATATCTAAGAGTAGCTATAAGAGACAAGCTAAAGAAAGTTGTATAATATATTATAGAAAGTTAATTAAGCTACTATATAACTTATATTAACGGTACTAGTACGTAATAGTATTAATAAGTTATAGATATAATACTATTAATTAGTAAAGTAAAGAATAAGTACTTATATAGTAGTTACTACTTACTAGTTATCATTAATCTTATAATTCTTTACTTTTAGAGACTTTACTTAGAAAGACTAGAGCTACTAGTTTATATATAATTAGCTATTTAATTCTCTTAATTAAAAAATAGCTAATCTTAGAGATAATATAGAGAATTAAAATAATAGCAATTACCTAGCTATTAATTAAGCTATAGCTGATAAATACTAAGTAAAATAACGTAAAAATAATTTAAAAACTAATTAGAAATAGAGATATCTATTTAAGTCCGTTAGTATTCTAAATCTTCTCTAAAAGCTAACTATATATAAAGTACTTTCATTATAGATATTTATTATCTATAAGTATTAAATAAAAGATTAAAATAATACTTATAACTATAATAAAAAGTGTATATACTTAAATTAATTTCTTAGCTATCTAAGCTTTTATAATAGCTAAGAGTATAAATAATTCTTAATAGACTCTTCTACCTAGAGATAAGAAAGCTTTAACTCGTTTTATAAGCTCTCTATACTATAATAATAGTTAAGTAGCTTATTTAGCTCTAATTAAAAAATTTAGGCACTAGAAATTAATAAAGTTAATTAACTACTCTATTTAAAGAGGTAGTTATGCCTTTGTACTCTGTATATAAAAAAAGAAAAGATATTTCGTTTTTTAAATAAGTAAATAGTAAACTTATTTATATACCTTTCCTTTACTAATATTACTAATAATATTTCTCTTATATCTATTACTTAGATTAATATATTATAAGTTCTTAACAGTATAAAAGATATTATTAAAGATTAAAGATATTACTCTAGCCTCTTAATAATTTATTAAATACTTATTCTTAAGTATAAAATTACTAATAAAGTAGATTAACTTAGTAATACTATTAGCTCTAACGGTTAGATAGAGAATAAAGTTTATAATCTCTTAAAACTATTTATAGTAATAGAGAAGATAGAGATAAATAGTATAGATCTAGTTAGTAAAAATCATAAACTATATAGTAGTTTAGTAGATATAAAGATACTATATTCTTTATAGAAGTATATTTATCTATTATACTTCTATTATTTAGAAATATAATAAATTCTCTTAGTTAAAGCTATTGAAATATATTAACTATAGATATAGTATTATAAGAATATAAATATCATAAGAGACTACGCTCTAGAGTGTAGTCGCTAGGTATATAAGAGGTTATATTTAATAAAAAACTTAGCTACTAAGCTACTTAGCTATCTATATATAAACTAGTTATTTATCTTAAAATTAGACTAATAGAGTCTAGATATATAAAGAGGTTTCTAGATTCTATCACTATTATCTAAATATTATTTACATAGTATATAGAGAATCTAAATACTTAAGATAGTACTTAGATTATATAAGTTAACTAAGATTCTATTAAGAAGCTATCTAAAAAGCGTTTAGCCTATTATAATATCTCTCTTCTTAGAGTAATACTATATTATCTCTTTAAAACCTTTCTAGAAGGTAGCTCTTACTATCTTATTTAGTCTTTATAAATACTTTCCAATAGTTTATAGTCTTGGTATTCTTTAGTAGCTCTATTAGTTTAAGTATTATTTAGTAGAACCTTTTCTATTTTACTTTATAGTATAGTTTACGCTCGCTATCTTAGTAGTATATTTCTTCTACTATAATATTCTTAACTTTTTAATCATCTTCTCTGTCTATCTATAGTAGCTACAGCTAATTATTATCTTTAACTTAGTTTAGAAGTAAATTATTACTAGTAAGTTTTAGTCTATTAATATAGAAAATAGAGTATAATTTTAGTAACGAATCTAGTTTAACTAAGTAGCTATTAATTACTATGATTATTATGTACTTAGTACTTTTTAAGTTAAACTTCTTAGAGCTGTACTTTATACTATACTACTAATTAAGCTTTAGCTATACTTTTTTACCTACTTAGTAGCTCTAAATCTCTATTTAAGTCTTATTTACTTCTCTCTTTCATTCTTATTAAGTAACTACTATTTCTACTTAGGCTAATTCTATAGTTTACTATAGGTTAACTAAAATCTCTATCACTTTTTACTAATCTTACAGCTATTGAGCTAGTTTCTACTATTATCTTTTATTACTTAGCTTTAGCTATAGTAGCTCCACTTTATACTAATACTAAAGAAAGAATAGTAATATACTTATTATTATTACGTTTCTACTATTAATAGTAACCTAGACTATTATATAGAGTTATATTTATTTATTTTTAGTTTAATTTATAAAGAATTTGATATAGATCTTCTAGATACTTTTTATTTATTCTATAGTACTATTAGTTTATAGATAGTAGATAGTTAATAGTGTTTATTTAACAGTTAGAAGCTTACTAAGTTTTATGCATAAGACGCTTATAAATTAGCTATCTCTATTAAAGATTATAGTATTAAGTATTGCGTAGTATATAACTACTTATTTAATAAACTTTTAAGATATTATTTTAGTTATTGTAATTACAAGAGGTATAAAAACTACGCTCTTACTAAGCTAATTAGTAATTACTATCATGCTAGTTATACTTTTACTCTTTAGTAATCTTTTAATAAATTTTATAAAAATCTTCTTTTAGATCTAGATAAGTATTAGTAGTAGTTTTAGAAAGTCTTATATACTCTGTATCTAAAGCTTACTCTATCTATAGGTATTATAGTTTCTAATATACTTTAGATTAAGTTAGTTATACTTAGCTAGAAGTAGTATCTAATAAGTATCTTATATATAAGCTTACATTTTAGATAGCTTATAGCTAGTAACTTGTGTAAAGAAAGTATAGTACAAATGTTAAAAAGATACTTTCTTTATTTAAAAATAGCTTATATAAGAACAAATAAGAGTAGTTTTTAGATAACTAAGTAATAGATAAGATA
>NW_014575137.1:0-7971 GCF_000527765.1 Bipolaris victoriae FI3 | reverse complement strand
AATAAGATCTAAACTAGAGTATAATTCGGCCTAGTAGGAAAAACGACTATATAAACCTAATCTCTATAATAGCTTATTAGGCAGATTTTTAATATCCTTTCGTATAAGGCCTATAGGTGTCTATTTGAATTAAGGCTCGTTTGATGTCCCACGCACTCCCATATGCCTCTGAGTGACACTACCGTTGATACTGATCCGAGTAGTCTTGCCTGCGCCGTTACAATAACTAACTATATACTTATAATTATATTTTCATTTTAATTTAGCTAATTTAATCTAAACTATATTCTATTAATTTAACTATTTCTATATAAAATCTTATTTTTTACTAGTTAACTAATTATTAAAATATATCTTAGTTATATTATATTAATCTTCTATAGTTATTATATTATTAATTTAAATACTACTACTTCTACTACTACTGCTACTAATATTACTAGTAATACTGCTGCTGTTACTACTACTATTAATACTACTATTACTACTACTGCTTCTGCTGCTACTGCTGCTAATACTGCTGATGCTGCTGTTGCTATTATTGCTATTATTGCTACTATTCCCGCTGTTGCTTCTGCTGCTGTTGCTAATGCTACTGCTGCTGCTGTTGCTGCTGCTGATACTGCTGCTGCTACTGCTACTGCTGCTACTGCTGCTACTGCTGCTACTGCTGCTACTGCTGCTTCTGCCGCCTTTGCTGCCACTGCTGCCTCCGCTGCCCTCGCTGCTGCTGCTGCTGCTGCTACTACTGCTGATACTACTACTGCTGCTGCTTTTACTGCCTTTGCTGCTTTTGCTGCTACTCCTATAGTATTACTACTCTACTGCTTCTGCTAGTATAGCTTCTACTACTACTGCAACCCCATTACTTACTACGCTACCTAGTACTCGCTGACTATACTTCTGCCTAATGCACTGCCCAAATCTTCTATCGCTACTCTCTCTACTTTCTGCTACTAAAATACTATACCCTCTCTACCTAACTACCATATCTACTCTATCGCCCTCTAGCTGCTTTTTAGCTACTGCTGCCTCTCGTAGCCCGTATAGCACCCCCACTACTACATTATTCTAAATACACTTCTGCTGCTGCTGCGCCTGCTGCTGCTCGCTGCTCTCCTATTTGCATAGCTTCTGTATCATCTCACATTTCTAGCATATATCTACCTCCTTGCTATAGTAGATCCACCGCCGCACGCTATCTAGCTGCTACTGCACACTCTTACCTCTCTCTGCTAGCCGCTAGCACTCCTACACGCTATGCTTAGCTATCTGCTCTTCTTCTATCCGCTTCGCACTGTGCTCTCTACTAAACATCTTATATAGTATCCCCCAGTAGTATAGGCATATCTACTGCGCTAGCTCGTTCAGCTTCGCCCGTACTACCCTCTCTTGCACTGCCTATAGCTGCGTATCTACTTACTACGCTACCTACCCGCTTCTATTAGACGCAGCTATAGCTATAGCTATCTACTATATAGCTTACTATATACTACCTATTCTGTGCTAATTATAGTTGTCGCACCACGTAACTACTTAACCTACTATAGTCTCTTCTAGCTACTTATATAATACCTTAGTACTATCTATATATTAACTAATTAGTCTTCGTTAATAGCTACTTGTCTATATTAGCCTTTCTATCGCCTAGCTATTATCTATCTCTTTACTATCGTCCGTCTCCGTCTCCGTCTTATCTACCTCCGTCTCATCTACCTCATCTGTCTGCTACTACTACTGCTGCTCTTATCGCACTCGCTGTGCCCGCTGCTGCCCGCGCTGCCCGCGCTCTTCTTCTGCGACTGCTAGCACTGCTGCCCTGCCCTACCCTCGCGCTCTCCCACTCTCCTGCACAAAATCAACTATACTCTATAGCTATTCTATATGCAGCGTAAACTCTACCCCCGTAATATCAACTCCTACTCCTAGCGCTAACGTACACACAATTAAACCACTATACTACCGCTACTGCTCTAGTATCGTCGTACGAGAAGCTACGCCCGCGTAATAGCTGCTGCAGTCTAGCGCTGCTACCATCTCATTACAGAGCTGTCAACTGCGGCAGTACACAATCCCTTTAGCGCACCTGTCTTCTATAGCTGCTATAGCTATAGCCGCTATATAGCTCTGCCTATAAGCCTCTTCTACCTCTCTCATCAACCTACGCGCTTGCTGCACGCCCTGCTCAAGTAGCTAATCTCGCGAGCAATAGTAGACCGCGTACTACGTATTACATCGCTGCGTACTTCTTACTCGAACTATTATAGCGGTAGGTATTAGCAGCTTCTACTATAGCTGCCTTTCAAGTAACGGAGGCAGCGTAGCAGTTAGTAGTACTAGCTGGCACAATAGAAGCCACAAGTCCTTAAGCCGCGCGAGCTTTGGCCGCCATAGGTCAGCTGTAATAGCCACATAGCACTCGTCCACTACTACCCATCGCAGTATCTGCTGCTGAGCGAGCAAAGCTGCGTACGATAGAAAGCTGCCGTTAGAGCTACTAATATAGTCAGCACTTACTACCACTACGCTAGCTAATCGACTGCGGCGCTGTAGCTTGCCTGCCTCGCCTAGCTACTACTTAATAGCTTAGATCTTTGCTTATGCAAGCCGTACTAGCATGTCCTTAATTAACGCCTAAAATAGGACGACGAGAATCATTACGCTCAGCCTATCTACTTACTAGCTATAATTAAGAATAGCAGCAGTAAAAGGCAGAAGTATCTTACCTCCCCCTATAGGTAGAACGACGATAAGAGGACTTACGCCTTATATAACAGCGTCTAGCCCTTACTTCTAGTCTAGCGATTTATAGGTAACTAGCTAATTAGTAGAAATATATAGTACCTAGCGAACAGCCTATATAAGCTGCTCTTCTATTATACGCGTGTTAGCCTGGCACGCCTGCGTTAGCTTAGCTCTCTTCGCCGCTTGCTGCTGCGCAGTGTTAGGCTAGAGCTGCGGCTGTAGCTGCGGCTATAGCCGTGTTGAGCAGCTTAGGCAGCTCAGCGACTGTGTCCGCTTTCTTCTTTACTCTCCCGCTGCTACTTCTGCGCCCGCTGCTACTGCTAGTAAACTGCTTAGCTTAGAAGGTAGCCTAAGAAACGCGTGCTACGCTAAGCTTAGCGTATAAAATACGTTAATTAATCGTAGACTAAGCTCTTGAATAATATCTACTTATACTACGTACGCTACTATACTTATTACTATAGATCGCCTATTCTATAGCTCTAGTAGATCTTCTTTATCTTCGTCTTTATCTAAGCTAACGTCTCTATTACTACTAGCACTAGTAGCTTACCTGTCTAGCTACTTAGTATAGCCTATAGTAAAGCGCTCCTCTACTACCTCTTGCCTAATTTCTATAGCTAGCTGCTAGTACTTAGCTATTATAAGCCGCGATTCTAGCTACTCTACTATCTCTGCTATTATAATACGCGTAAGCTAATTAGTATCCTACGGCTTACTATAGCTTGCCTATAGATAGTTAATTACTAATGTAGTAGCTGCCTTACCTAGGCTGCTAAGGAGCATCGCACGGACGGGCCGTAGATAGAGTAGATACGCTGTAACTAGCTGCCCTACTACCTTAGGTAGAAACCGCGCTACTATTTTAGGCTTATCCTACTATACCTACGTCTTATAATAGCGAGTAACTACTACTATCTAGCTATCTATAACGTAGAGATTATAGTCTTATAGTATGCTATTACGCTAGCGTATAGAGAGCAGCTCTGGCCTATAAGCTAGCTAGCCGCCTATAATGTAAATAGTAAGGTAAAGAAGCTCTAGAAAATAATCTATCTATTTAAGATATCGTCGGACAGCTTAAGGCCTCTACTCTATAGTCTAATCTAGTAGATAGCTACTACTTATTAATAGTTGCTCTAGCTGCTCTGGCTGCTTTAGCTGCTCTGGCTGCTCTGGCTACTCTAGCTACAGTCCTACGCGCTGTTAATAGAGCTTCTGCGCCTTAGCTACTCTAGCTAATCAATCTAGCACCTACGTTTACTCTTACTATAGCTATAACCGCGATAGGTAGTATACGCTACGCTACTAGATAGATACGTCGTCTTGTATCTTAGCTAGCCTAGTCGTCGGCTAATACTTCTACTTGCTTATCTATAGCAGCTCTTCCTACAGTACTTATTCTACCTTAGTAACGACACCCTACGTAAGCTTATAGAACTACTATAGTACGATAGGCTAGCCTTTAATATAGAACGTCTATTAATCTATTAACTACTATATACTACTAGCGATGCTACTAGGCGTACGTAGAGTAATAAACTTAGCGTATACTAGTAATCTTAGTATAGTGCTTATTAGGCTATATAAGCCGTCTACTAGATAGTAAGTACGCTACTTAAGAAAGCTATCTATCTTAGCAGTACTTTGCTTAGCCCGCTTCTCTACTAGGAGAAAGAGCTCTATCGTTAACGCCCGTATATAGTAGACGAGAGAGCTAAGTATAGGTAAGAACTTAGTAGTAGTACGTAGATAGCTAGTCTCTAGATAAATACTAAGCGCAGCGAGGAAATAGACTATCGCGCTAGTAAAGGGCTGCTAATAGATTTCCTAATAGATAAGAGCGTAAGACAGGCGTAGTACGTACGTACGCTACTTAGCTATTATTACTGCGCTACTATTGTAGTAAGATAGGTACTTCTAGAGCCGCTCTGCTGCTAGCTTCTACTTACTATGCTATAGGAAGAGACGAGTAATGCTGGCTAGCTCGGGCACTGCTGGAGCTGCTGGTGCTGCTGGTGCTGCTAGTGCTGCTAGCGTCTAGTCAACAGCTACTACACGGAGGCAGTAGCAGAGTAGCTGTGCCTATACTTGAGCTGCCCGCAGCTGGCTGGCCTTGTTTTGCATACGGCTGAACGGCCGTACGTTAGGCTCTTGAAGTTTTACACTGCGTAGTTAGCGCAGCGTATCGCGAGGGAGCGTACTAAGTCCCTGTACAGCCTTCTCTACTAGCTCTTCTATAAGCTGCACGACGCGCTGCAGCTGCGGCTCCTTTACTGCTGCTGGGAGGCGTATAGCGTACGATAGTAGCTGCTAATCTGAGTAGGCCTGTAGGTGCTCGTCCTACTGCGTCCGCTTGAACCAGCTAGTACGGTCTTTGGCATTAGCTTCTTCTGCTATACGCTCTATAGCCTCGCGGTTCTTGTGCTCGATAGCGTCGCACTTGGATGATAGATAGGCCAGCCGCTGGTGATAGCTCGCTGTCTGGTCTTCCTCTACTATCTCTTGCCCACGCTCCTGCTGCTGCTGCTGCTGCTCCTGTACGATAAAGTAGCGCTGATACTTTGGCTCGCGAAAGAACGTCTGCACTTGAATAGCCTTCTATAGCTGCGCAGCGTGCTTAGTATACGATGTAGCTAAGGTAGTAGACTAGCGAGTAAGCTTGATTTTATGCTGCTAGTTAACGTGCTACTGTATCTATTTCTGGCTCATAGTAATAAACCTATATGCTATATCGCAGCAGACTAGCGCGTCTTCTGGCTCGCTAAGCTCTAGTAACGGTGGTCTATAGGGAGTAGGCAGAGGCACTTAATCTGGCGATAGAAGAGAGAGGCTACTATACTTATTAAGTAGTACTTTTCTAGCTTCTATTAGTAGCTTATAGTACCGCTTAAGATGCTCGTCCACGCTATAGATAGCACGCTGATGGTCGCGGTAGATAAGAATATTATAGCTAGATAGATAAGTAAGTATAGTTATTATAGCTATAGTAAGTGCGCTATTCTCTCTTCTCTCTCTTCTATATATACTATAATAAAAAAAGATAGCTAGTAGCTTAGGGTTAGAGTAGTCTTAGCTAATCAGCGATCATTCCAGTGAGCCCCCGCTGATCACTCCAGTGAGCCCCCTCGGTAGTGCGCACGGTACACTAGTAGGTCTAAGCATAGCTCTAGTGAGACCCCGGGGGCTCACTAGACGTGTACTTAGGGGTTAGGCTTTTATAGTTATAGATAGCGAAATCTAAGAGAACAGTCTCTATATACCGTAGAAGAAGATCTCTTACTTTTTAACTTATCCTATTCTTTAAAGCCTTATTAGAAGATTCTTCTACTAAACTATAATTATTATAGATATTTTTAATAGTTTTAGTTATTTCTTTAGTAGCGCTTCTTCTATTCTTGCCTATACAAGCCTCTTCTAAGAGTTTATTATTATTTTAAAAGAACGGCTGGCCTTTAGCCTATACTAGGTTGAAGTGATAGCTTTCGCGCGTTTTCTAGAAAGCGCTCTACTAGTTAGAGCTCTTAAGGTGCAAACTGCTAGTTTACGCTAGATATTCAGTCTATAGTTAAATTCCTTAATAGAGAGTCTTAATTCTAGCTAGCTTTAAAAAAGCTTTAGTATCTTTAGTAGGGTAACGTAGTAGCCAATTTAGGAAGACTATAGTAATACCTCTTAGTTTAATTTAGTTAAAGACAAATTTTAGCATAACTAGGAAATTAAATTATAGCTTCTAGTAACTAGGGAGGTTTTTATATAAGAAGATTTAAAAAGATCTTTCGACTACTTAAGCCTAAAACTTGCCATTATTAACTAAGTTCTATAAAGATTCTATATTCTACTCCTAGGTTATAACTAGAAGTTAAATACTAAATAGCTTATAACTAGTTAGTTTATTCTTTGTAGAAGCTAGTTTAGAGCTAGCATGTTCTATTCTGAAAATAAAAAACGAATAGAAGAGAGATAGTTATTATAAAAAGTATATTACTATAATTCTTAAGGGCTTTTAGCTAAGATTTAATCTGTGTAAATTACTCATCGCCCCTCGTAAAGTCACCTATGTTACTCGACCACCTCTATAGCCTATAGCCTTGCACTAACTACTATATTTATAGCTGAGAGTATTATATAAAACTAGAGGCATTACTAAATATTATATATAACTATAGCCTAAAACACTTCTTTTATATACTTTAGACTTTAAGAATGTATATAAAATCTTCTTAGGCCTTTTTTCTAATTATAATTGTCTGTTCGCACGTCTTTATAGGCGAGCCCGCGCCTTTCTTCTAGAATCTATAGGTAGTAAAGCTAATTATGCCGTTAAATAGTAATTAAAACTACTAAGGTCTAGGTTAAGGTTAGTAATCCTTTCTTTATAAGAGCTATTATAGGAATATAACTTATTACGAAGCTTATATAACTTATTATACTAGAAGTATAGTAATATTTTAGTATATTAGCTCTTACTTAAATAATTCTAAGCGATAGCTTATAGTATATATATAGAATCTATAACTCTACTAATATAACTAGCGCTAGTATACACAATCCTAGCGCAGCTTATTTAGAAGGCTCTTACTAGATATTATTTTTATATAATAATAGAGAAATATAGATTATTATATAGAGCTAGAAAGAAAACTACGTACGTATACGTAAGGGTTAAGAGAGTAAACTTATAAATTTCTATAATATTAATTAAAGCTACTCTTTCGATATTTCTACTTTTCTTCTAGGGGCAGATACTATAATCTTCGTATAGTAAGTTAGAATATTCTATTATAGTGCGCTACTAACTTTATAGGACCTAGCTAAATTTATCTAGTAATTAAGAATTCTATATATTCTACTTACCTATCTAGTTAATAGTATTATAATCTTTAATGAAAATACTATCTAGATATCCTATATATATTGCGAACCTCTAGAAGAGTCTAGAAATAGTAGACGTAAAGAATCTAACCTAGTCTAAGTGCTATATTCCGCAAAACGTGTAGATTCGCTACTCTTAGCGATATAGAGGCATTAACTAACTAATTATAGCTAATTGTCACGGTTCGGGCTCACAGGCAGAAAGGACAGGCACGTGTACAGGGTATATTGCTACAGCTAATCAANAGGCTCTCGCTACAGGTAGTAAGAGTAGAAGACAGGACGTAGCTCAAAGAGCTCTCTAGACTGCAGTGCTGCAGTTTTGTAGAATCCGGGTGCTCGGGCCCGCAC
>NW_014575138.1:0-8147 GCF_000527765.1 Bipolaris victoriae FI3 | reverse complement strand
CACTAGAGCTACTATATAAAGATCTCTAGAATCTCTTTCTAGAATAAGAAGTATCTAAACCTTCTAAAATTCCTATCCGCAGCGCTAAAGAATAAAAAGTAGAAGAAATCTTAGCTAGTAAGTTATATTATTTAAAGTTAAAATACTAAGTAAGCTAGGTTAGATATAATCTAGACTCTATTTAGTACTTTATCTTAAACTTTATAGAAGCTCTCTATAAACTTAAACTATTCTATAATTAAAATATAATAAGACTAGAACTACTCTACTCTCTATTAAAATAGATTATAGTTTAGAAGTAAAGTATAGAAGATATAACTTTACTATAAGATAATTAAGTATAGAGAAAGAAAAAACTAAACTTTATAATAGATATTAAAATAAAACTAAACTAAAACGCCTATAAAAATAATATAAACTACTAATAATATAACTAACTACTTAAATCTTAGACTTAGAGCTCTTAGCTAAGCTAGAGCTAAGGCTATAGTAATCTAACTCCGGCTAGAATACTATACTCTTATCCTTCTCCTTCTTCTCTACCGCTCTACTAGAACGCAGCACTAGACTCTTTCTAAACGCTAATATAACTAACTCTATAGCTGCTACCTAGCTCTCTAAACGACGTAACCTATCCTAAATCTCTACTAAGACTTAGTAGCTAGCGGCTAAGAGATCTACTAATAATAACTCTTTCTCTTAGCTCTAAGTTACTTAGACCTAGCGAACTAACACTAGAGCAGCGTCCTCTACTATTCTCTAGGTAAGAGGCTAGTGCTTCTCTAGCTCGTCGCTAGCTCTAGCGGCAGCTAAAAGATCTATAGTAGTAATAAAGGCTGCGAACTCCTTCTTAATATACTCTAGAAACTATTAGAGTTAGATAAGTAAGAGATTAGATAATAAAAGAAGTAGCTTATAAGAGAGTACTTCTCTTTCTACTAAGTATAATAGTTATACTTCTTAAACTCTTTAAAGCTAAAACTATAGTTAACGTAGAAAAGGCTGCGCGTAAAATAATAAAGTAAATAAAGATTAATAAAGTGATACGCCTCTAGTAACGCGCTAGCTAGGTAGTAAAGTAGTATAATATATATATATATGTATAGAGAGAGAGAAAGAAGAGAATTTTATTATTATTATAGGTAGAGAGTAGCGTAGCTTATTAATATACTATATAGGTAAATAAATAGATTAATATTACGTGCGCAGATTAATAGTACCTCTATACTATTTTAGGCCTAGACTACTACCTAATAATATAATCTAAAAGGAGTAAATATTTTATAGTAAAAGCTCTTAATAGCTTATTCTAAGCTATTAATAGAGAGAGAAGTAGTATAACGGCTTAGCACTTATTCCTATATATATCTAAACAGAATCTAAACTAGAGTATAATTTAGCCTAGTAGAAAAAACGACTATATAAACCTAACCGCTATAATAGCTTATTAGGTAGATTTTTAATATTCTTTTATATAAGGTCTATAAGTGTTTATTTAAATTAAGGCTAGTTTAATGTTCTACGCACTTCTATATGCCTCTAAGTAATACTACTACTAAAACTAATCTAAGTAGTCTTGCCTACGCTGTTATAAATATAGTAGCTAGCTCTTAGAAATTTAATAGATACGCAGTAGAGAGCGTATAGAATAAAGATACTCTAAAACTTAGAGGCTAGCCTAAGAGGCCTAGCTAAAGAAGAGAAGAGAAGAGAAAACTTTAAATAATATTATAATACATTAAGGTAATAGAAAAAATGAATAAAAAACCTTATATTTCTATAGAAGAAAAGAGCTACCTACTACTCTATAAATAGATTACTAAAGAGTAAGAGTTAGATACTATTATTAGCTAGATTAGAGATATAATAAGAGATATTAAACTAACGCTTCTTAGAGGACACTTTAGAAACGTATAAGGTAGTAACCTTAGCGGCGTTAGATACGTCGGGCCTATAATAGTACTAATACTTAAGAGTAGCTAGAGTACTAGTGTTATAAGAAAAGTTAGCCTTAATAGAGAGCGAAATAACTACGTTAGTAGGAGCGTTAAGACCTTAAGTACCTAAACTAGCCTATAATATATATTAGCGCTATCTAAATTAAAGATAAATAGATATACTTAACGTATTCTACTATTAAGAGTACTACTCCATTAAGTGTGCTACTTTTTCTTAGTATCGCGAACTTTATATACGAAAAGTTAAATTACTCTATACTAGCTATAGATGCGTTATACAACTTACTTATATCTAATAAAGAATCTTCTTCTATATCTTTTTAGCATATATAAGCGTTATAGCCTATCTCTCTATAGGTTCTATAGCGTTGTTAACCTAGCTAGGCCTTTTCTTAACTACTCTTACTACGCGCCTTCTTTAATGTCGTACGACTAGTAGTAGTATTTTTAGCTGCCTGCGATGCTTCTGCACTAAAGTCTAGTATTCTATCTATCTATATCTGCTTTCTTTTACGCTCTTAGCGCTTTATTACCTCTATTAATTACTCTTTAAGCTCTTATATATAGGCCTCTATTAGTATATTCTTATATAATATCTCTTTAGCTCCTTTAATAAGCTTTAAGAAGCTTTCTTATATAGTAGTTAGTAATTATATAAAGAAGTCTTTTATAAGCTTTAACTATAACCTAAATTCGTATAAATTGCTTAGTATTTTTAACTACTAGAGTATTTCTAGTAAAGCTTCTTATAGTAGGGTATAAAGGCGTATATTAAGACGATTAATAACTCTCTACGCGTTAATAGGGACTATTCCTACTANCTTAAAGGCNTTNTTATAGTTATTNGANNTAAACACGTCGCGAAACGCGTCTTAAAAGGCTAGAAGAAAGCGTTCTTTATTAATATACTAGANNTAGTAGCGTGCTAAGTCTTATACGCGTTAAGAGTACTTCTACTTAAGAGATAAAAAGTAGACTATATTAAGTAGCTAGAGTATATATAATAAATAAGTAGGTATATAAAGAGTAAGAATCTTCTATATAAGATAG
Source organism: Bipolaris victoriae FI3 (assembly GCF_000527765.1). Classification (NCBI taxonomy): domain Eukaryota; kingdom Fungi; phylum Ascomycota; class Dothideomycetes; order Pleosporales; family Pleosporaceae; genus Bipolaris; species Bipolaris victoriae. The sequence goes on along the minus strand of NW_014575138.1, from coordinate 5,139 downwards.
TAGTTCTTAAATTCTTAGTTTAGATAGCTCTTATAACTATTAAGAATAAGTAATTTATATAACTCTACCTAACGCGTCTTTATATACTTATTAAAGTGCTTTAACTACNTAAGGCTAAGCTTATTATTTATCTAGCTATTCTATAATACTAAGAGCTTCTAGTTGTATAGTATATCTACTTCTTCGTACTAAGTAGAGATATAGATGCGTCCCTTATAGATAATAAATAGCGGGGTAGTATACTCTACAGCGTAGATACTCTAAATAACTATAACTTACTCGCGATTACTTAGCTACGTAAGAGTAGGCCTTGTACGATACTCTGCGCCTATAATAACCTTTATTAAGCTAATTATACCTATCTAAAAGCTAGTCTTGTTAAAGTTATAGATATCGTTAGAATATACTCTATACTTCTTAATTATCTCTTATATAAAACTTAACTACGCGTTAATAACCTCTAAATCTTCCTACTATATTCTTTAGCGGTCCTTTACTTAATTAAAAGCTATTTTAAGCTCGTCTGAACGCGATATGAATCGCTCTAGCTAGTTCTTACCTAAAGGCTAGCTATCTCGTTTACGTAGTAGTTTCTCTACTATATCTACTACTTTATATAGATGGGGAGTAAATTCTTGTAAGTCTAGGTTAAGAATATATTATATGATTATTTACTCTTTAGATTTAGTTAGTTTCTAGCGATTTAGCTGCGTTATAGGTTAAAAGGTGATTCCTTAAAGCTGCTAAGAGATCTGCTAGTAATAGACGTTATAGGCTGCTGTAGCGCGTTGAATGCTCTTAAACTAACCTATATGATAGGCCTAAATAGCTAGAGTAAGTCTACCTTCTCGCTAAGTTAATATCGCGTTCTATTATTAAGGTATTATCTTTTATACGTAAAGTTCGCGATGCTAAGAAAAAGTAGTACACTTAATAGAGTAGTACTCTTAATAGTAGAGTACGTTATAGTATATTAGTTTAAACTATAAGTTTTAGAGACTTACTAAGCTTTCGCCTATTTAGCTATAGTAAGATCTAACTTCTTAATCTTCTATTAGACCTACTTTAGATACTTAACGAGAGTAGCCTAGAGAGATATTATATAGTTAAAGGTCTACTACTAATTAGCTAGAAGCGTAGAGTTAGCCTTAATTATTATCTTAACGTTAGTATACCTACTAGTAGTAAAGGTACTAGTAGTCTTACGTAGAGCGTAGTTAATAAAGTAGAAGAATAAGTTAGTTATATAATAGAAGTAAGGCTTAACTTAGAAAGAATTATTTAGTAGAAGTAAAGTTAAGAGAATAACTTTAGAAATCTACTAGAGTATAGTAACCTTTATAATAGACCTAATAGAAGTTATAGAGACTATAACTAGTAGAGTAAGTATAAAACTTACTATAGAGAAAAACCTAGATTAAGTCTATAATAGTTCTATTAGAGATATTATCTTTACTCTTAGTAGTAAGAGGTAAAGTAGCTAGTATAGGCGGAGCGGATAAGTAGCAGCTAGAATTATAAATACTATAGTAAGTTATAGATATAAGTAGAGATAGCCTTATTAGAGACTAAGCTAAGAATACTATACTAAGGAATAAGTAAGTTAGTAGAGCTTATAGTAATAGATATTAGTATTATAAAGGAGAAGTAGAGTTACTTATAAAGTATCTTTTATATATCTATAATAGTAAAAGACTGCTCCTTTACTAATCTAATAAAGATCTAGCTAGAACCTATAACCTAACTAATAAATAGACACTAGTTGAATAAAAGGTAATATTACGTTATAAGTAAATAACTAAATAACTAATTGCTAACGTAAAAGTTATAGGCTAAATATAGTAGCGAAGTAAAGATAGACTATATACTTATAAAATAGCTTAAGTAATTTTACTAACTTATAAGTTTTTTTCTAATAGAGGTTTTTTTATTTATAGGTAAGAGATTAGTAAGGTAGTAGAAACCTATAGAAGAGATATAGATAAGAACTATTTACGCGACTAGCTAAACCTAATAAAGCTAATAAGAAGAGTAATATTAAAACTTTATAGGTAAGCCTAGGCACGATAGTAGACAGCTAATAGGCAAAGAGTAGCTAACGAGCTAGAAGGTCTAAATAATATAAGATAGATAATCTACACGCTAGCCTTATAATATATTTAGAGAAAAACTTAGTAGTTAGAACGGCTTTTATAGTTCTTTGATATTTAACTTATTATCTAATTAAATAAGCTTAATCTATTTTAAATCTTATACTTTAGCTCTTTTAATAAAAGCTTTAACTAGTACTATAAGCTCTAATCTAGATATAAGAAGATTAACTTTAAGATACTTAGTATAATAGTCTAGAAAGGTAATATAGTATCTATAGCCCTTATTCGTTCTAAGCTTAATAGATTCTTCTAGATCGTAGTAGATAAGATTGCTAAAATTATTAACTAGAGTTAAGATTAGATCTCTACTTATCTTACTAGTAAATTTGCTTTTTAAGCATATCTCGTAATTGCTAAACGAGTTACTAGTCTTAATATTTAACTTAGTGCTATTAGTGTTCTTACTAAGCTTATTTAAGCTTATTTTTCTAATATAGCCGAAACGTTAGTATAAGAGAGATATTTAATCGTTTTAATTAAAAGGTTTCGTCTAGTTCAGCTATTTTAATAGCTTTAATAGATCTAATTGATTAGATAGATTTAATGTATCCGATTAATTTAATTAACGTGCCCTACTAGTAAGCTGGCTATACTAGTAAGCTGGCCGCCCTACTAGACTCGACGCAACGTTCTACGTAATTAAGCTATAATAACTTATTAAAATAAGATAAAATTTAGTAGTATAATTATTTATCTAGCTCTATATAAAGTCTAAGTATATCCTTTAATATAGTACTTTATATACGTTAGTGGCGCATACTAACGTCGCTTACTAGCCTAGCTCTAGCTAGCCTCTATTACTACTCTCTCTACCTCTATAGCTAACCACTAAGCCTACTATACCTAGAGTACTCTACTAGAAGTAATATATTAACATTACTAATACTACTTTTATTATTACTACTAATTTTTTATACGTAGCTTCTAATTCTCTTTTATAAGTATTATTATAGATTATATTATAAGCTAAGCGCTTTTAATAAGTTAGCGTAGTATAATACTTATTAGGCTCTCTAGCTACCGCCGTAGTCGTTCTTAGAGATAGCGCACCTACTGCTAAACCTCTACTACTATATATAGTATCTCTATCTACGCTGCTATCTACTCTACTATCTATTCTATAACGTTACTCTTTATAGTTATCTATAGTAGAGACGGCGTTCTAGCTACTATAAGCGACGATAGAACGCGATCTAGATAGAGAGAGATAAGTTCTATTACCTAAAAGCCTACCTAGATATTCTACTACGTAAAGACTATTTACTAAATCTATATATAGGCTATAAGGAATTCTATCTTATTAATATAGTAGACGCCTTAGTAAGTAAGCTTCTTAACCTTACGTCTATACGCGCGCTTAAGAGAGAAGTAGTAGCTTATGTCTAGAGGCTAGAGAAGATAAGAGATATAAGGTAGTATATAGAGAGTAATAATCTTATTCTCTACGTAGTACTAGTTAAACTCTAGCGTAGCGTAGCTTTTATAGCTATCTAGAATAAGAAGTTAATAGACTCTAGTAGTATAAGCTACTATATACTAATTAAAGTACTTTACCTACTCTATATAAAGCTAATTAATTATCTAGCTATTCTCTAATACTATAATAGTCTAGTCTAGTAGAAGGTTGCGGTACTAGCTACTCTAATAGGCCTTACTAGCTAGAATTATAAAGAGTAGAAGACACTAGCTAGACGCGTTTAATATACTTGATTACTATTACCTACTTATAATTACCTAGTTATATAATAACTACTTAGCCTACTCTATTAGAGCTAGTAATAACTTTTAACGTTATAGCGACGCCTATAGCGAATCTAGTCTTATTAAAGTTATAGATATTCTAGTCTAGTATACTATACGCCTAGCGCGTCTTCTTTACTAGCTTAAACTACGCTATAATTATAATAGAATCCTTAGAGTTAGCGCGCTAGCTATTAAGCCTTCTAGTCTACTTTATCTAAAGCTCTAGCTAGCTCTAGATAAAGCGCGATACTTAGTTCTTACTAATAAGTAGTAGAGATAGATCTTAGCTACGCGCAGTAAATAGAGCGTCTACTATTTATTATATATTAATAATATTAGGTAGAAAACTACGTTAATTAAGGTCTAGGATCTACTATATAAGAGACTATTCTTTAATAGGTAATAGCTTACGCCTAGTAGATAGAATCTCTAATCGTAGCTAAACACTCTAGAGACGCGTCTAGAGAGTTAATTTTAGTACGTTATACGCTACTATAAGTGCGCATACTAATTATTTTAGATTATTATAATAAGAGGCTATAGTAAGACTTAATCTACCTTTATAAGAAGTCTATATAGAGCGTTATTATCGCAGTATTACGGTAGTTATGTAGAGTGTCGCGTCAAGTCTAGTAGGGCGGCCAGCTTACTAGTGTAGCTAGCTTACTAGTAGAGCATATTAATCTAATAGATTATCTGATAACTATTTAGATAAATTAAGCTATTCTATTAGCAGTACTAAGTTATTAATCTTAGTATAGATCTAATTATTTAGATAGACATCGCTAATTATATAAAAGATCGCGATTTTTTAATTATTATATCTCTTAGCTAGTACTTTACTAGATCGAGTAATTAGACTATAGTCCTTAGTAAATTAAAGTTCAGCTTCTTTTTAAACTACTTAATAGAGACTAAGTAGATTAACGCGAAACTCTAGTATAAGAAGTACTTCTTTTAGCACGACTAATTAGTTAGTACTAGTAAAAGTAATTAGTACTTCTTCTTTTACTATTACTAGTAGTATTATTTCTATATTGCCCTATTTAATATAGGTGTTAGAAATGCTAGTAATACTTCTAAATAGCGTTTAGTTAGAGTAGATATGTGCACTAGCTCTACTATTAAGTATCTATTTAATAGATTTAGTAGATTAGATAGANTAGGTTATATTAATATTAGTAATATTTTAATCTACTAATACTATTATTAAAAGAGCTTCTTCTAATCTTAGTATACTCTA
>NW_014575139.1:0-8230 GCF_000527765.1 Bipolaris victoriae FI3 | reverse complement strand
ATTCCGGGTGCGGGCCCGAGCACCCGGATTCTACAAAACTGCAGCACTGCAGTCTAGAGAGCTCTTTGAGCTACGTCCTGTCTTCTACTCTTACTACCTGTAGCGAGAGCCTNTTNATTAGCTGTAGCAATATACCCTGTACACGTGCCTGTCCTTTCTGCCTGTGAGCCCGAACCGTGACATCTATCTAGTAATAGATTTAGTAATCTTAAACGTAATAGATAGATAGATTAGGTTAGAGATTAATAGATTGTTTAGATTATTAAGATTAGGGTGCAATATTGACTTGGGTTAGGGATTAGTATCGTCCTAACATAGATTAGAGATTAATAGATTAGTTCTCTTAGAGATTAGCTAAATAGCTTAGATCTCTAACAGTTTATAGCCTATCTAATATAGAGAACGCTCTGCCTTTAAGTTAGACTATAATTTATATACTTTACTCTACCTAATCTACTATAAATCCTAGACTTATATAATACTATATAATAAAATAGAGTAATATAAGTAAGGCTATACTATATAGGCTAGTACCTCTTAATAAAAAACATACTATCTCTTTATATTATAGCTAACTAGCGTACCTTCTTCTTTAAAGTAATACCTTACCTAAACGTTATCCTAGAAAAGACGTTAAGGTTAGCTACTAAGAGTTTATTATTTAATATTGCGCTTACCTCGTAAGTATCTCTATACTAATCCCTTATTAAAAGTATAAAAGAATAGAGCTAGCTAACTTACGTTTTACTAACTTATTTAGGTTTTTCGCCTAAATAGTATACTTAGGCGCTTCTCCTTATTAGCCTCGCCTTTAATCTACTCTTACTATACCTACTATATTAACTAGAGCCTATAAATCTCTCTATAAATAGTAAGTAGCGACTATATACGTAACTAATATAGAAAAGGCTAAGTCTATACCTAGACGATCTTAGAGCTTAAGAATATAGTCTACCTAAATACTACTAAAGAGAAAATAGAGGCCTTCTGCGCTTGCCTTAAATAGGCTATACGCTAGTATATACTAGTATAAGGTCTAGGCTAAAGCTCTCTACTTCTAATACCGCACGAATAGACCTCTAACTACTAAGTTAAATAGCTTCGCGTAAACGAGGTTTACCTTTTTATTAGTATAGCATAATAAGAGCTATATAATAAAGTTATACGTTATATACCTATATATATCATACTATACTAGAATAATTAGTTTAGATTATTCTCGTGCTTACCTTTTGCTAATAGGTTAGCTGCGGCTAAGTAGTTATCGCGTAGTATCGACTTAGTAGGTATTAGTGCCTACCTCTATTATAAGCTGCCTAACTTAGTGGCGGCAAGCAGAGCGCTAAAGAAATAGCTTAGGCTAGATAGGATTACTAGTAGGCCTATAAGCTATAAAGAGCTTCTAAGTATCAAAGCAAATATATAGAAGATAGGTCGTAGGATAGAACAGGTTAATAGTATATATTAACTCTAATCTTAGCATAGTTATACGATTAAAGTTAGATTAAAAAGTAGGCTCTAAAATAGCTATACAACGCTCAATACTATAGAGAGAGTATAAAAGTCTCTCTTAGTAACCCTATATACTACCACGACGTAACCCTAACTTAAGGTTAGCTTAGAGTTAAGCTCTAACCCTAGTTCTAACCCTATCTATAGTAACTACCCTAAATAGCTATATATATAAAGCTGCGAGTTTCGCGCTACTATTAGAGAGACTAGAAAAGACTTTCTTAGTTACCGCATATACTATGACACCCTCTAGAGCCTATACTAGAGTGCACTTAGAGTTAAGTTAACCCTAACGCTAAGCCTAAATAGTGCGAATCGGGGGTCTTAGATTTCGCGAATTGGGGGTGATAAAATCGCTAAATCCAGCATGCAACCCTAACGCTAAGCCTGTTTCGGCACGAATTAGGCCTCTTTCGTCGCCTTATATTGGTTAGGCGAAGCCTCGAATCTAATATATATAGAGTAATCCAACCTTATAAAGCACTTTTAAGAGATCGCGCGTAATAAGAACCTACACTTTTAAGGTTATACTTAAGCACTTCTAAGGTAAGATTACCTACGCACGGACCAGTTTTTAGACACTTTTGATAGCGAAGCCTCGAATCTAATATATATAGGGGGGTACCCAATGACCAGTCTAATCTAGGCTATAATTACTAAGAAAACTCTACTAGGCACTAATTAAGTACTAAAGACTACTAGAGGGCTCTTAAGGATATAAATCGACTCTCTCGGGACTATTAAGTCCTAAGAGGGGGAATATTGTTAAGAGCTTCCCCTCTATAGGCAGCCTTACACTATCCTAGGCTAGTCTAGCCCTTATTAGCCTATCTTAGTTATATCTAACTTATTAAAGTAGATATAAGCACAGAGAATACTACCTAAGCTCGGTAGCTGTTCGTCTACGTGAATTACAGACCGTTTACTCAAGACTGCTATTGTTTTACTCTACCCGTGCCTAATAACCTTTAAACGTCTCACAGTTATCAGCTTCCACAGTACCCTTTTCTCTTATTTTAATCTTTAAATACATGATAATAGCTAGGCATCCTTTGAAGCCTAGGAGATATTGATGCTTTTGCTAATCTCTTTCCTTACCTCGGTCGCAATATCTAAAACATGCTCTCGGCTCTCGTGAGAGTAGACATTTAAGTATGCGACGAATGTATTCGTGCCCGTAGAAGGATGGGGGATTCTATCTCCCTTCTTCTTATACGTTAATGCTTTTGAGATATACTTTGCTAGATTTGGACGCCGTTCCTTTAGTTCCTCTGTTACATTTCCAGATTGCCAAATACCTTGCTTAGAGGCATCAAACTCGGCGGAGACAAAGATCATGTCGGCAAAGTACTGTGGGCCATTATGATATGGCTGCGACAGAGCCCGAACTCGCTGCTCCTCGCGCAGTGGTATGGCAATTAGCAAAGCCCAATAGTCTACACCCCAGGTGGTCTCGACCACATCACTCGAGTTCAAACCTGGAGGCCGGACATTACAGTCCATAAGAAAGCAAGAAGGCGGCTTGGTGGCTGGCTCGCACCGAGGTAGCAGCACGGGTGCGCCAGATCCGTTCTTGCGCCATTCTTGGGTCGAGTTGGCTACTCGAGCTTCGCAGTGGTATATACCATTTTGAAAACCCAGCCCTAGCAAAGTCTTCAGAATAGAATCGCGCAAGACATGCTGCTCCTTTTGGGGCAGTGCTGAAGGTGAGACACAGTCGAGTTCGTGGAATGAATCGGACCCATCCTCTGCCCTCTTTGGATTTTCGTCGCCAATCTCTGTTTAAATGTGAGCTTGCATGCTTTGCGTCCGGAAGAGGAGTGAGGTGACCTTACCCCAAAAAAGAAGTTCACCATTGTATAGAACGAAATTTATGTCTACTTCTGGGCCATCACAGTACGGTTCAATTACAAACTGTGCTCCGTGACTCGTAGCGGGATTGATCGTTTTGGCCCACGCCACAAGTTGTGCAGCGCTGTCGGCACGAAAGACCAACTCAGAGCCCCAACCGCGGCAGGGTTTGACGATGGCAGGCCACGTAAGGTCCTTGGTCAGTGCATTCTGAATCAGATCCTCGATTCCATTGGCAAGGAAGCATTTCCGACCCTCAATGGCACTCAGTTGGTACTTGTCCGTGGCAACTTGGTAGGCGGCGGTAGGCTCGTGGGGAAGACCCAGCTCAGCGGCAGCCTGACTCACGGCAGAATGGTAACTATCAAAGCAGTTGAGCAGAGCCTCAACTTGTTCACCTGAGCTCTTGACAGCCGCGACAATTCTTGATGGGAAGGCTGCGTCATGGCCAAATTCGATTGGAATGAAAGCCTTCCGCCAGTGGATATACTTAGGACCTTGTAACCAATGGCCCTCGACACCAAGCACTATGATGTCGACCCCCAATGACATTGCCGCACTGTAAAATTGTGTAGCGCAACCACCCGTGTCTGGAAGCATCTCGCTACCTTCTAAGACTGCCATAGTGCGTCTGCGGAGGCCGGGGACAGTCAAACGGCTTGGCAATCGATTGAACAGTTCGCTTTCAAGGTCGGAAAGGGTGTCCAATACCCTTCCAGGAGAAGTGGAGTCGGCACGCAGGCGTATGGCTCCGACAGCGTGCTTTATCAGAGTAACCAGATCATCAGTATCGGAGAATGGTTGCCCATTGTACTGCTGAAGGGGCTGGGCCAGGGCGACCACGACGTCGAGATATTCAATGTCCTGCATGCGCCGAGGCACGATGTCGGCTCGGGCAATGTTGCCTCCATGAGCTGGAGCGACCAATTTGATTGCTGTCTGGCTGGCCGATTGAGTCGTGGCTTTTAGAGTATCGACTAGAAATTCCAGGGCGTGGGGATGGCCCAATGTAGCCGCTTGAAGTTCCAGTCGGTCATGACCGGGGTCCTCTATGTAACAATGCAAAGGGTGCTCGGATAAGGTGAAGTTGACGGGGACTGACAAGGGCGAGAATAGCACGTCGGCGGACTGGAAGGACTGGCTGGCGTTCGTCACGGACAGCACCGTCCATGATACCTGCCATGACGCTGCGGATCCATCTGGGCTTTGAAGGACGATCAGACACGACATGGTGCAGCGCAGGGACTGGTGGTAGGTAAGGCTTCTTTGGTGCACGCTTCTCCTGTATGGCCTCGTGTATGCTGTTGCGGACGGTGGGTCGAACTAAATGGAACGGAAGACGACGCCGTGCAGCGACGCCGTCCCGGTTGTGCAGTAGTAATGTTTGTGGTGGAAGTCATACTGGGGCACGAATTGTTTCTGACTGTGCTGGCTGACTGTGCTCCGTAGACATGTCACGCGTGCTTCGGCCAAGTCATGGTCGGCAGCAAGACTTTTATACTCTGCATTTCCCCCCACCGCTAAGTCTGTCTACTCAATCTACCACCGAACCGAGTCATCGCCATGAGTAGGACTGCGCAGATTGTCTATCGAGAGGAAGGGGACTCCCATGGGGAGCGGGGGAGGGGGTGGAAGATCACATGGAGTATCGCCGCCCAGCAGCCGCGATTCTACCAGTCGGCGAATATCACCATTGAGGCTATGACCAACGCTGGCGTGGCCGACGAGCTTGTCGCCGACGTTGGTGCGTTGATGACGAGCGAGCGTGATAGTCTCATTGCCCTCGAGGATCCGGAACAGACGGGCACAGCTGAAAGAGGCGCGCTGGCCGAAGGCGTAATTGGACGCCGTAGTCTTGACTTCCTCGTCGACACCCTCCAGCGCACCACCACGCACGCTCTCCAGGCCATCACCTTGATCGCCCCACGAGGACATGGCAACATTGTGCGCGCCGACATTGTGCCCAAGCGCATGCACGATGTCGATAACGTCGAGACCACGGTGGCGCTCGCAGAGCCTTTGCAACTTTACACGGACGAATCGTGGACAGCAACCACCTCTCTGTCGACCCTCTTCCGCACCGCCGCGGGCGCCATTCGTCTAAGCCCACTGTCAGAGGGGACCATTGCCGACGCCTGGACAGCACTTGAACCCGAGCTGGAGAACCGCCTGAGTGTGCCGCTCCTGCTCACCGGCCTGAAGCGCCAACTGCTGTTCATGGTCGAGGGCGGGCTTAGCTTTCCCTTTGCCGGTGCTTGCTCGTGGCAACTCTATGAGACGGCAAAGTCGCTGGGTATCGATCTCGTCGTCCTCGCAGAGGAGGGCCATTCGCTCAAGCAGCAACCCGAATTCGCCCACTGGTGTCACGACTTCGTTCCCATACAATGCGGCTATGATGCCGAATTCCATGCGAGAATCGTTTCCGCCGTCAAGCAATATGAGCAAGACTCTGGCAGATCGGCAGACGGACTCCTCACAGCGTATGAGAGCTACCATATCCCTGTCTCGACTGCCGCACAACAGCTTGGCTTGTCCTACGAACCCTTGTCTGCGTACGAGGTTGCGACGGACAAGTTCAAGACTAGTCTCTCCGAAGGCCGCAAGTCCTACACGGCATCAAATGTGGACGAAGCTTTGCATATTGCGAGGTCCGAGACCTTGCCGTGGCCGCTCATCATAAAGCCGTGTCGCGGATGGGCGTCGGAGCTGGTGTTCAAGGTGGACGACATCCAACAGTTGGAACAGTTCGCTCCCCGCATGAGATCCGATAGCCACGGCGCCCAATTTGTCATGGAGCATTACTGCAGTGGTCCCGAAGTCGATATCAACTTTGTCTTGTATGATGGCCAAGTCTGTTTCTGGGGTGTGGTGTCATCCTTCTTTCCTTTTCGTAACACAAGCTGATCAAGAGTAGATATCGGTGACGAAACTCCCAAAAACGCCGATGGAGGCTCGACCTCCTTTGGCGAGTTAGACTATCTCTTCCCATCTCAACTCCCCGAGGCCGAACAACGAGCTGTCTACGACGCTGTCCTGCAGTCCATGGCTCGCCTCGGTTTCCGCAACGGCATCTACCACTGCGAGGCTCGCATTGAAAACTCCTCGGTCGAATGGCGATTCGATTCACGGGGCATTCCTTCCCTTGAGCCGCGTCAAGATCACAGTGGTAAGTCCGCAGAGTCATGGCTCATCGAGATCAACACCCGGCCTCCAGGCGGCGACACCTGCGACTTCATCGAGACCACGTGGGGTGTCGACTATTGGGCTCTCTTGCTTGTCACAAAGCTTCGCGACGCCTCAGCATGGGTACACGCGCTTTCGCAGCCGTATCGCAATGGAGCTCAGTATCACGCTGATAAAGTGTGGATCATTGCCGACTGGGACCCACCAAAGAAGGGCATCTGGGAGTCGGGTAACATCACGGAAGAACTATTACAGCGACGCCCAGACCTAGCTAAGCATGTGTCTCAGCATCGCACCTTTGCAAGAAAGGGCGATCAGTTGCGCCATCAGTCCACTGGAGCAAACAGCTTCGTGGCCTACTTACACATCTTCTCGAGACACAGTCGACTGCATCTCCTTGAGTTAGCGAATGAGATCCGAAACGAGCTTCGTATAGAAATCTCCTAGGCTCAGACTTAGTCTAGATTAGATCCAACATCGTGGATGAAATAGACTACCTATCTCCGTGACTTAGCCTTATATTACCACAAGGATATGTGCTTCTCTAGTTTGATATAGATGTCTTGCTATGTTACCACAATCAGTGGTGTATATAATCAGCGTCTCTAACGTCCATCCTTATAGATCGAACATCCCTCCGCAACGAACCGTTAACATTGCTTATATAATTACGTTATATCCAAGCCGCATAATTCTATAGAGTTAACATGGCTTACAAGCGAGCGGCTCTATATATATTACAAGCAATAGCAGGAAGAAACCTCTCCCTAGGTATGACAATAAATAGTTGGGAGACTACTTAAGATCCTAAAGAACAGGATAATTCTCGCGGGCCGAAGATTATATAGCTTAGTATCCTACTAAGATAGAATCTCTAGAAGGCTACTATAGAAAGAGGGCCTAATATTCTTCTAAGCTTTCTACTAAGATATATTTCTATAGAGAATAGAACTAAAAGTAATAACAATATAATAAGTAATAGATTTTATTATTACCCTTATTTAGACTGGTATTTGGGTAGAGGTTGGGTAGGGGTAGGGTTGCCAAGAGTTGGGTAGAGGTAGGGTAGGGTAGCGATTATGTAAGACCCCAACCCCTACCCCTACCCAACTCTTAGCAACCCTACCCCTACCCAACCTATATGGCCTATGCAACCCTACCATACCCCTACCTAATCTTAGCGCCAAGATTAGGTAGGGGTAGAGGTTAGGTTACTGTTACGACCAGCCTCAGAATGTGGAGGACATTTCGTCGTTACGTTTATTTAACGAGTAATCTGTGAGACGGCGAAAGAGCTGCAGGAAACGACGTACACTCTTTAGGAATAGTTATTAGGTAACTACTTAATAATGAGCGCTTACTAGTGAGTAGATGCTTAGCACTATAGCGCTTACTAGTGAGCAGCACTTGGCGAGAGTGCTCAACATTAAGCGCTTATTAGTGAGCATTACTCATTGTTGAGCATAACACTCACTTAGTATATAGTATTAAGTATTAAGCCCTTATAGCTTAATATATTTAACTTAAGTTCTAAGTATAAGTATAATATATAGAGTTATTCTACTTACCTAAGTTACTGTCCTATTGCATACTATCTCTCTATCTGCGAAAACTAACTAATAAGAAGCTTAATACTAGAAGTCTTATATTACTTCTACTTAAGCTATACTCTTAACACTTTAAA
>NW_014575140.1:0-8484 GCF_000527765.1 Bipolaris victoriae FI3 | reverse complement strand
AGAGAAGAGGCGTGCCAAGGTATTAAGTAAGGGCTTAGATTTAGACGATAAGCTATATAAAGATGTGGGCTAAAGAAGACATATGGGCTAGGGAGACCAAGACTGAGCATAGGAAGTGTAAAGCTAGACTAGCGTTCGTAGCCCTTTCGGCTTGGCCGCCGGGCGTAAATAAATTGTGTGTGTGTATGTATAACTCGTTAGCAGTAGTTATAGCCTCTAAGCGTCGATTAAAGCCAAAATCCTTACAGTAGGGCAATAAAGAGTAGATTACCAGCGTGGTTTATATTAGCGTAGCTAGCTAGGCGATCCCACTCTTCATTATCTTTTAAGGTAAGCACTATCTCTCTACTTAGTATAAGAAGGATAGCCTACCTTAGGATTAGGTTATTAGGGTCTCTAAGAACGGCTAAACGATAAATAAGCTTAGCCTAAAGTAGTTAGAGCACTTTAATAGGCATATAAAAGAGTGTACTATTAGAGCCTATCGTCTACTTATTCTTAACGATTATAAGAGCTATAACTCTATTAAGTTCCAGTACTACTATATAGAGGCAAAGATTATTACTCTCTACATGCCCCCATCCTTATCCTACCTACTATAGCTACTTAATATAGGCTGCTTTTCGCCTTTAAAGAGGGCGTATAGGCGCTAAGCCGAGGATATAATACGTAATAGGATTAACTATATCACTAAGATAGAGTTCCTACCAGCCTTCTAGCTAGCCTATCGCAAGACTATTATAAAGGATAATATCCTAGGAGGGTTTTGAGGCGCTGGCTTAGTTCTACACGACCTAGAGGTAGTGATATTAAAGCTTAATATTAAGCTGCGCACGCCGTTACCACCTACTATAGAAGATCTGCCTTAGCTATCATAAACCCTAGGCAATACTCTTAAATTAGGGTCGCAATTGACGCTAGTAAAGCAGAGGATTCAGAGGCATATAGATAGCTCACTATTAAGCATAGTAGTTGCTTTTGAAAAGCTAGCTAAAGGCGCTGCGATTATTGCGTAGAAGCTAGTATTGGCGTAAAAACGCGTCTCTAAGCTTAAGGCAGCTAATCAAGCCGCTATACAACGAAGATTACATAAAAGCGAGTATAGAAGGGAGAGACTCTAACTATAGAAGAGGGAGAGTAATTAGCAACTCTAAGAGAGTTTAGGGCGCGTAGTGATAGGAAGAAGGTAAAGAAGAGAGCGCGTATTGAGGCAGGTGAACTATTACAAAGACGCTGTAGACGCTGTGGTGAGACTGGGCATAACTTGCGTACATGTAAGCAAGATGTAGAAGATAATTCTGAGTAGAATAGCTTATTACGATTTAAATTTACTGTTATTGTTGTGTTGTAATAGTCATGTAATAGTCGTGATTTTGGTGGGGTCTTGGCATAGTGACCGCTTCGGTCTACTGACCGACTCGCTATACAGACACGTTATAGGTTTCCAATAATTATGCGTCTATTGCATTGCACTAACTACTTTGCCAACACGAGTGTATGAGATGCCAGGGTTGAATGTTATATATTCTTGCATTGGAGAATGTCGAGCTTAGGAGCAAAGTACGGTCCGTAGTTATGTAATTGCTTTTCTTAGTTTAACGCTATTATGTCACGATTATTTCAGCTTGGCTAAGGGCCGCGCGGCCTGTTAGGTCTCCAAGTTGTATTTAGTGAGTTGCAAACTAGAGGTATTACGGAGTTAGTTACCATGATGAGTATTCTACATTAGCAATTATACAACTACTATAAGTATGTGTTGATAGATCGATTCTCCAATATATTAGCATAACTTCCACGATCTCTTTCTAAGCAGGACGGGCTACTTGCCAGTGGAATACATTGCTCATGGGCGTATACTTGGCGGAGGCGAGGAATTAGTGTAACTACTGTACTACCAATGTGGTGCGGGGCAGGTGCACAGTCAAAGTTCGGGCCAGGGCGGATGCAACTCATTGGTGAACTTTTTTGGTTGGTGTCAACCAAGTTCTATCGGTCTTTACTATCGTTTCTCAAGTTTTATTGGTGAATAATGAAGTTTCTACCTATTGCTGGAGCGGGGCTGGGATTTAATCCCCCTAATGACATAATAAACAAACTTGCGGAGTGGATAAAAAGCTTGCGTTACAACTACATAACTGTGTGTCTGGTTTTTCCATCACTCTCTTCATCACCTAGTCCTCTTTCATTGCGCCTGATCGTGACTGACATATCAGCTATCGAACTGATCGCCGAAATGACGCTTCTCACAATCGATCCTTTTGAATGCTTCTGTGGCCGCACCTATACGTATGCGATTGATCTGGAAGAACACCGAAGGGCGCGAGGTCACTTTCCCTCACATGTCTGCAGAGGCAGTTGCATACATCCTCCAGTGGCTCAGTACGACTTTACCATTCGCAGATGTGGCTATTGTGGCAAGCTCTGTGAGCGCCTGGATATCTTTGAAGACCACTACATTGCTACTGGGCATTGTTTCTGTTCGGAATGCGACCTCCCCTTCAAAAGTCAGAGCGCTTGGAAAAACCACTGCGAGGTAGAGCTCCATGCTTCCGAGTACCGTTGTTGCAACTGTGACATATCTTTCAAAGACATCCATGCCCTGAACGCACACATGGCGAGCCGTGCCCATCGGAAGCCGCTTCAGGAAAAGCACAAAGATAAGGCAAGAAAAGCGGGAAAAGCCACTATGGTCAGTGCGGGCGATCATGTGTGCAAGAAATGTCGACGAACCTTTCCATCCCTCCACTCTTTCCAACAGCATTGTGAGTCGATAAAGCACAAGCCAATCAGCGCTCTGGGTTGCCCTATCGGAGAGGGATGCAAAAGAAAGTTCAGTGCACCGTCGGCTCTGCTGCACCATCTAGAAAGTGGAAAGTGCTGTTCAGGCATGGACCGCGATGACATCTATGACATCGTTCAGCTATACGACAAAGATCACACGATCCATACCCTCCCAAAACTCACGCCTTCGAGCTCTACTTACTTGTCGGCACATGGTTTATCTCCTGATTTCGGAACACCGACATCGTCGCTCGATAGTTTGGATAGTTGGCTACTGGTCACTCCCACGCACTCTCAGGGTAGTATAGATGGTAGTCTGGTAGATTGGACGCCGCTTGAGGATAGTCGTCTCTCGCTTGGAGATAGACGCGTGATTGACGGAATTAAGCCTGAACTCCGTTGTCCACTTTGTCCGAGGAAGTCCAAAGCCTTTCGTACGATACAGGCTCTTCAGCAGCACATAGTCTCTCCAACACACTGTGATAAGGTCTACCACTGCCCACGTAACCTCCTTCTAATCAACTCTACCAAGGCTGGAACAAAGCAAGGAAAAACAAAGCAATTTACAACTCTCAGTGGACTAGCTCAGCATTTAGAGAGTGGGGCCTGCCGTGGTGGCAGGCAGACGTTCCTGCATTGTATTGAATTCATCCAACAGCATTTGGGGCAATGGGGACTTGGAGGGATGCGCCTTTTGTTGCCAGGCTCCCAAGATTGAAAAAGATGGGATTTTCATTACAGATCTATAGCAATAGCGAGTAAGTAAGCATGCAATGTATCCTTTGTTGTTCCATAAACCCGAAAGTTCTTCACTTCCGCCAAGCAGACGGTCTCTGCCTAATGTGTTTTATTGGCAAGCTAATCACCCTACTAAACTCAAATAATGATGCATGATGTGTAAAAGGCGCAGCGCACTATCGGAAGACGTGACCGGCACAGCCTTTTGTATATGAACAGCTGTATCTCTCCGTGGAACCTATGACAATTCGCATCGCTGCTATAACAATGCGATGGGTCGCTCTAGAATTACGGTTGCTTTCACAGCTTCAAGGAACTAAGGCCTGCAGATCAGCTTTGACTCTGGATCTACTAACACCCATAACCTTACTCATTCCCACTCTGACCGACGCTGCGCGCTGATCGATGATCTTACCTATTACTTAATAGCTTGGAATGCGGGGTACGCACGACAAATGGAAAAAAGCACTACTAAAGTAGTGCATTCGCGCACACTCCCCAGGAACTGTACGGTAGTAGCTCAAGTACGTTCGTTACTGAATGTAGTTGTGTCGATTAGATTGCAATATATCTTAAATAAGCTAGGGATTTTCTTCTAACTTAGTACTTACAGTTGCTCACAGTGAATGAGCGTAGCGTTATTCGGAGCAGACGCGGGCGGGCGATTGCCCGCCGCATGCGCTAGGATTGCGTCCTAACCTTTGCTCGTGCTGAGAAGGCTTGCTGTCGTATTTAAGCTGCCGCGGCTATGCAGAGGTTGCAACTGACCCCTAACCTGTACTATTGATAGCGCGCTGCCCCTCGCCACGAAAGGTCCTGTGATCCCTCACCAGCCGCACAGAGCAGGCGAAACTAATCGCTACAATATCATGATGTTAAGAGATTGTATTAATGCGCGAGAAATAGAGAAACATCTACATTAGAGACGATATGAATGTAAGCAAACGATAACAGTTGGTTCTTCTAAGAAACCGGTTCTTGAGATATTATCTACTGCACCAAGAGCGTGACAATGCTACTTATGCAACACTAATGCGTGTTCGATCATGCAATTCATAACCTTAGTGATCCTGAATTTACGCACGCAAGACTTCTGCGTTTGAGACAATGTACGTCTTCAACCACTGTGTTACCTTACTTGCCTCTCTGTGCATTGAGTAACAGGACACGTCCTCAGTGTCTTCCTTTGAGGGGCTGCATCGGCAGAAGGAAACCGTCTGTGTCAGGCTGTCGTAAACAGCGTGATATAGATCAGGATCATTCCCCGTGCTCCTATACAAGACGGCCTGTGAACAGACCACCTTCGCGTTCTCGATGTCGGTATTGGTACCCGTGATCGCCATGTGGAAGCAGTAATTGCTCTCACTCTCAATGACTATGACTATGACTTCGGAGTCTTCTTGTTCCGGCTCTTCGATGTGGGCAGTATAGCGCTGTTTGGCTTCATGCGAAAGCTCGAGAACGCATTGAGCTATCAAATCATATAGGCTATTTCGAGTTATTCACCTAACAAGACATCTATGATGGCATTAATCATACCTCGTCATTGCGTAGTGGAATAACTAGCTGCGAGGATCCGTGATTAATCTCTCGGAGCGAAGATGTTAAGTCCAAAGCCAGTGTGTCTCAGCAAGCCAATATAAGTACCAAAGTATAGAGCAAGTATCTTACTTTAATAGAGAGGTCCTCTTGGAAGCATAGCTTATATATCTGTCTAGACACGAAAACGAGAACTGTTTCACAGAAGTGCTGGAAGAGTGGCGACACATTGTTAGCAAACACAATAATGATGCGGCTAACCGCTCGTTGAGGAAGCACACAACACGGCTACTAACATTAGCGACATTTTGATTGAACAACTTACGCCACCTGCGAAGAACACAATTGCTATGCCAAGTCTTGGGTTATCTTCATAATCCAAGACGACAATCTAGGTGCTAGCAACAATTATAGGAATGTCTGGGGGACACAGTTCCGTGAATCTCTTGAGCATGTCGCTGCAAGTGCATTTTGTCTGGCAGAGGCACCATACAAAGATTGCAGTTCAGAACTTTCCCACTCTGGGTGTGCCTTAAGTGCTTGCGTCCGAAATGCTTGCTAAGATCGCCTGGTGTGCAAAAAGCATATATGCGCTGTGCCAGCGGCAGCCCTTGGTTACCTAGGCAAAGGAAACATACCCTCGGCCTTTTTTCCTTGTACACAGAGATTTTGGCTAACTCTAATGCTTCTTCCTCGTATCCTGCTTGGCTCTTGGCGGGTAGGGCAGCGTTCCTGCTTCGCGTCCCTTTTCGGATAGGGTTCATCCCCCCCTCTTCGATACCACAATATAGGGTGACCGCACGAATAGCACCATTACGCCGGGCAATCTCCTCTTCTATAGTCGCCCCTGGTCTTGACAGGACTAATTCCGCTAGCTTCTCTTGGGCCGGGAGCATAACGTCGTGTACCAGCTCCAGATGATTATCAGTTTCTAACCCAGCAAGCTGCCGCTCGACATCACGCACAGGCTGCTCAAACTCCCACCGTTCTTTAACGTCCTTGAGAAGGGCGTGCCGCCGACGCTGCCTCTCCTGGTTGATCTTGGAGGTGAGCGCTTTGTACTTGGGATGTTTTGTTGCATTACGAACGGTACGTTTGAGATGCTTTCGTTGGTTGAGAAGAGAACAGATAGAAGGATCATTGTCTACAGATGCATACTGTTCCTCTGTAAGTCTTCGTGGCCGACGACGATCAATCGAGCGGCTCATAGTACAAGCCGACCGCATGAGGGCTGCTTGGGGCTGGATGCCTCTTACAACAGCCTGCGTATCAACTGTAATACGTCGTGAGAGGTAATGCTTCAAAAATGTCGCTATGCTGGCATGGCCCATCATCAGGTTCTGCATGGCCTCGCTAACGCTGCCTACACGCTGCGTTAACTTCACATCCTGCATTATGCAACTTAGATTAAATAGATAGACTTACCATTCTCGTTGAACGCCTTCCCTCCGGCGTATCTCAGCGAATAAGGACGGGTGACTTGAGCAAATCCCGTGATCTCACCCAAAGTCCGGATCCATGGAAGCAGGGTGGAGTAGGGAAGAGGTTCGTTAGGAGAGATATCCCAACCATTCAGGGTCTGTACTGCTTTCCGGAACACGGGGATATTGTCTAAAGTCGGATTCAGGCGTAATGGGAGCTCATTGCGGCCTGGTGGAATCTTGAGCCTGCTCAATTCCTCTGGGGAGGTTAGATTATAGGCTGCAAAGGCCCGATCGTGGAAGAGCAGGCCAAGGAGGAAGACGTGAGGACTGAACAAGAGCGTCTGATCGTACATAATCTCAGGAAGGGGAAAGGTGTTTCTTAAGTGAAATTCAATCAGCGCGTGGTTTTCTTGTACCCAATGATAACGTACAAGTCTTTAATACCAAGAAACTGTTTTGTGAATTCAAAAGTGAACTCCAGCAGTACTCGATGAGGGCCACCCTCAGGATCACGTAGAAGCGTAACTTGTATATGTCGGTAACAGAGACTGAGAAGAGCCTGGGGCCGGTTCGCTGTAAACCCGCCAAGTTGTAGATACAGCTGGGCTTGTATCCTATAGCGACCGTGAGGATATCTCTTTTCGGTTGTTACGAGATTTGTTTGCAGCACTCGAGCCAGATCCTCAACATACATGCAGGCTTTATCTCGACCGATCTTCTTTAGATCGTGCTTCTTCGCCAGCTTCCTTAGTACCTGTTAGTTACGTTAGACATATATGCTTATGTGAGACTGTAATTAGAAAACCAGGTCACTGTACCTTATGCATGCTCCGATTCATCTTTCCGTCTAGTTTCACACTAGTTGCTCTTTCATACACAAGCCGGAAAACCTTCCAATACGTTCCTAGGGAGCTGGAGAATTTTGTTCCTCGGCGTTTCCTCCCGCCTTTGCCCTGGCGTTGGCTAAGTAGCCAGTCAAAAAAAATGTACAAAGTGCTAACCGAAACAGTTGCGTAAGCACGGTAATGGTCTTTCCCGAGGTACGTCCAGCACCTATGCTGGGTCAGTCTAAAGGATATAGCGCAAGCTCCAAGGTGATAGGAGACCTACTGATTCCACTGATCTTCCATACGATTGAGCAAGCGAGTACTACTATCCTTATAGTCCTCTTTGGCGTACTCTTGTTCGTTAAAATTCTCTAGTTGTTGAAGGTAGTATTCAGGCGGATGATCGTCGTTAGGGAAGAGCCATGCTCCGTTCTGTTCATTTTTGTCGGCAAATTCATCTACGTCTGTCAGATCTGTATCCAGCTCTACACTATGGTCTGTGTCGGACACAGAGTAATTGCTGTTGTTGGGGGAACTCTTAACCGATGAGTGTTGTCGCATATCGCGTAATGAATGCAGAAAAGAAGTGTGAAAGAGAGGTAAAGCAAGTACACGCAGAGCTATTAGAGGCTAAGGAGAATGCAGGCTGCAAAAGAGATAAGAAAAGAAGACCAAGGCTTGATTTTTGTTGCTGTAGACGGGGAGAAGAGAGCCTTTAATACTCCACCAGCAGAAGGATCTTGGATTTGGTTAGCATTCACTTATAGTGTTCAGAAGAATGAGTCAGGTCGCATGCATGCTGCAGCATGCCTAACGAAAAAGTAAATTAGTCTTCACACTTCTTGACGGCTACGCTAGCTAAGATAGGAAAGCCGGAGAGGCTTCCACTTAGGCTACTGCCCTCACAATTAGGGGGGTTTTGTGGCAAGTCAGCATCCATAAATGGCGTTACAAGCTACCGAAATTAGTAGCGAAATCGCCGTTGGATTGTTTAAGATAGATAACTAGTCTAATAACGTCTAGGTTAATCTTCTTTATATACTCTTAAATACTAAGTATTACTTATCTAACCTTATATATAATATTACTTTCCTTTAGTATTAGTTTACTATTAGCTACGTATAGTAGATAGAGTTATTATTTCTATTATTTCTTAAGTCTAGCTTAATTTACTA